>NW_026848233.1:3000000-3171479 GCF_030867565.1 Colletotrichum costaricense | reverse complement strand
CAACTTTCAACCGCGCCTCGCTATCCGGAGGGGCCACAACCAGGCTCCGTCTTGCTAGGTACCTACGAGGATCGGAACGGGAACTAGACCGAATAACGCAAACAGCGCCGGCGCCGCCGGCACCGATTTTCCAAGACCCCCAACCCCCGGCCGGGCCTCCTCTTGCCCACACAGCGCGGCTTGATAAACGCGGGGGTGGTGGGGGGCCAGACACCTCTCCCCCAGAGCCAAAGCGACTGACAGCCCAGTGGCCGCGGAGGCGCGCGACCCAGCGCCCATCGGCGCGGGGGGGCCTTCCTAGGGTGGCATGAGATGGCGAGGTGAATAGGGCGGGGGGGGGGGGGGGGGGTTATCGAATTTTGCTACGCAACCTACAGGCTTTTAGCAAACCATGTCGCACGGCGTAGATAGCGTACGTAGCCATTCTCCAAAAAAAAGACACTTCAAGAGCAAGTCAAGGGATAGAAAGGCAAGTCAGTTGCGTGCAATGCTGTGATGTTATTGTGTTGTCCCAGAAGGATATTAAGGTTTATGATACTTTTTTTTGGGTCTTTCATCGAGCTCGGGATATTATATGCGTCTCCCAAGCTCGCCCAAAATGGAAAAAAGGGGGAATCGTAAGTACAGGGTGAACAACGCAAAGTAAGGTACGCTGTTCACAAAACACAAAAACAGGATATAAGGCGCTGATCGAGTACAAATCTCCAAACCATCCATCTTTTTCTTTCGTCTCTCCAGGAACACCATCGCAAAAAAACACATCAAAGGTTCATCAAGCCGCTCCGTACATATCAAGTAGATCAGGGGAATCATAAGCATCAGCAAAAAATTCCGGCCAACATTAAACATCCCAACAGAGCACGTGGATCCACTGCCTTCCGCCGGCTGCTTTCGTTTTCATCATACTCGTGACACATGGCACACTGACGCTGGTATTGACAGATGAGATTGCTTGAGGCAGCATATTAGAGTCAATGCCAGGTCAGCGCTTCCAATTGGGCCAGTCGTAAAGAATTAGAGCAGCGCAGCGACGAAGGCGGCACCGAGGAGGACCGCCATGCCGGCGGGCCCGTTGCTGCTTCCGGCGTTTTGGTTGGGGGCGGATGCCGAGGTGGTCGCCGCCGAGGGGAGGACGGTACTCCTCGCGCTGGAGCGAGTCGATGTCGTGGCCAGGGTGGTGCCGTTGCTGGAGGCGAAGGCTGTGCTGGTACCGGCGCTGGGAACAAAGGTAGATGAGACCTCGGTGGTCACCTCGGTAGTGCTGGGCACTGCAGACGTGGAGGGGGCGAGGGTGGACGAAGGGGCGGGAGTGCTGGAAGTGGTGACGACGACGGAAGACGTGGTGGTAGGCGGCGCCGGCGTTGAGCTGGTGGTCGGGGGAGGGGTGGTCTTGCTGGTGGTGGGAGGAACGGAAGTGCTCGCGACGACGGGTGGGTCAGAGGTGAGGCCGCTAACGCCGTGCTTTGCGGCGCAGTCGGCGAGGTTCATGCCGTTGGGGCAGCAGGTCGTGTCGCTGTTGCTGCCGTGGGTGCAGTAGAAAGATGACAAGCAGGAGTCTGGTGGAAGGTGTTAGTATTCAGGATGCAGGCTGTAGTAGAAGAACTAAAGTCGACTCACTTCCGGTGGTGGTTGAGCAGCAAGTCTCGCCGGCGGCCGGGTTGAAGCAGTGGACGGCCTGGTCGGTGGACTTGCATTGCTCATAGCCGGTTCCGCAAGCCTCAGCGCAGGTGTTACCACCCTTGTTGCAGACTTCGTCGGCGGGCTGGTAACCGTCGTCGGCACGGCGCATGAGACCCAAATCTCTTCCGGCGGTGATGCTGCGCTTGAAGACCTTGGTCTGCTGTTGCGCGAAAGCCTGGGCGGCGAAGGCCACGAAGGCCACAGAGGCGAGTGAGCGGATATGCATTGCGATAGAGTATTTGCCGGGGGGTTCAGTGGTGGTTGAAAATGGTTCGATCGGGTTGTCGGTTGATTGGAGTCTTTCCTGGAAATTTCCGGAGGACAGTAGACTCAATGGTGGTCGTATGTTGAGAGTGAGCGCAAAGTCGACGCGGAACGAGTGAATCGACGACGAACAACGAGAGTATCGACGGAGCGAGAGAGAGACAAGTACTCTGGACGTGGGATCGTGACGGGAAGGTGTAAAAGAGTGACTGGGCTGGAGGAGCCTGACCTAAAAGCGAGCGACGATGCAAAGAGCGTTGCGGGAGAAAGACAGAGGCAGAGCGAGGGACGGCGAAAAGACTGGAGATGAAGTGGAGAGAAAGAGTGGGAGAGACTGGGAGTTGAGTCGCGAGACGGGGGGCAGTAGGACATGGGGATGAGTCGGCGACAGGCGAAGGGTGGCACGGGGCAGCCCTGGACTGGGATTGGGATTGGGAAAGCGTTACTAATACCAACACTAACACTACGGGCAACACTAACAGTCTGTCAATCCAACAGATGGACACCTAGACTGGGCGAGAGACAGAGAGAGACGGAGACAGAGATGATGGCTGATGGTTGTTCCCAAGTGCGCTCAGCACGGATTCGGAAGGATCCTCCTTTTAATTTCATTTGCCTGGACAGCAACCACTTGGAGTCGCTTGGCCGACAGGGCCAGCCACGATGACCCCGGCTTGGAGGGGAGCGCGCTTCCATTCGGATCAGAGGCTTTCCAGAGCAGCCAGTGGCCGGCGGTCGCTTGCTTGGTCGGTGAACAGACCGTGCCTGGGGGTGTTGATGCTAGCCAGCATCGGCAGCCCCCAATGGATCATGTTGGGCGAAGAGTGGACGCGGTTGTGGTTGACTGGTGGTGTAGCGGCCTGCCACTGTTCCCACCAGGTTGATTCCTACTCCTGTTTGGAAGTGGTTGGAGAGGGTGGCACCGGCCCTCGTGCGGCGTCTCAAGTGGACGGCAATGAGAAGAAAAAGGGGATGAACTGGTGGTCGTTTATGCGCCCAAAGTATTTCGTACCTTTAGTTTCTTCTCTCTCGGCGCAAACTTGGTGACAACGCAGTATTCTCACGACCTCAACCCAGCCTCGCTGACCGCCACTGTCAAGTGTCAACAGCAACAACAACAAGTCCGTCCACTCGTACGAATACAGACTCCAGTTGCAGCGGTCCCTCTCCGATGCCTCCACGATTCCACCGAGCGAGGGTGCCGGGGGCCCTGGAAGGTGGGAGAGGAGGCCCTGGAGCCTTTGAGAAAGAAACGGGCAAACGTGACCGCCCCCAGAAGCAGAGAAGCAGCAGGGAGGCTTGTCGCGTCGACGGGGGGCATTTAGAGGGGCGAGGTCAGACAGACACTGGCAGGGAGAGACAATCCAGTTCCAGTACCCAGAAAAAGAGAGAGAAACGACAAAAGTCGCGATGAGACCAGAAGGGGAAAGACCAACGGCTGGAAATCTGCGCCTGGGAAATGAGACAGGTGGCGCGCGCCAGCCAATCTTTCTTTCCAGGAGATTTCCAATGTGCGCCTTCCTCACCTCAGAGTCGCACAAGTTTTTTTCCCCTTCCTGCCAATTGAGCTGACCCATTCCTTTTTAGGTGGATCCCCGCGGCTGCCCCTGTTCATCCAGTCCCGAAAAAGCTAGTGCCACCATCGGGTACCTTGCAGCGGCCAACCCAGACGTGCATCATCCGCCAATCGTCTGGATGAGATTCTCTTAGTCACCCCAGCCATTGTCCCACTCACGTGCACTATTCCACTCTCCAGTACGTATCGGCTGCGAACCTCTCTGTCTCTGTCTGTCTCTGTCCTATCTACGTGCCTCTGAGAAAGGCGGCAAGGCCCTCCTTCCTCTTTCTCGTCCTTCTTGGCCCCCACCAGCTCGGCCATCTGACGAACCATCGGACGCCGTTTCAGGTGGCGTCCCGGTGCTGATTCGCCCGTTCGCCTAGGTCAACTCTTTTTCTCAACAAGCATCACCTTTAAACGTAGGTACTTTCTTAGCCGCGGCAAAGAGAGTTATTGGGAATGTACTCCGTACATCGTGTACGGATACAATGGGCAGTGGGCAAATGAGAAGATGGCTCTATGCACGTAGGATCTGGAAATTGCAACATGACGTTGCCTTTGCCAGGTTTCCCCATCCTTGGATCCCCCCCAAAGTCCAACCCAATCCCTTTTTTTCAATTCACTCTCCCTTAAGGGAAAGCGCCGCCGATTATCATCACGTCCAATTTCGTGGTCATCCAGAAACGGTCAATCTAATGTACCAACGGACCACAAGTTCACGATCCGTGGCACATTACCCCCAGAGTCCAGAGCACCAGCGATCACGGAAACAATACCCCGTACAACACCACACCAGGAATTAGCACGGTCGATAGCCGCCGGATGGCCTCGAGTCCGGCTCAAACCCAAAACTGTGGCCGGCCTTTTCGAATCTGTTGCTGGCCTACTAAGGTAACGCGACGTGAGATGCGTGACGACGCTAAGCTTCAACGTCTCGTCGTGTTTCCAAATGATCGGATTATTACTTTTTTTTTTTCTGAGCTGCATATGCGCCCATTTCCAAGGTAGAGCGCGGAAACAAAAATTGGCCAGAAGCATGCTGTAGCAGATGGACAAGTCTCAAACACAATTTCCTTGTAACATTATTCGCTCGTCGACACCGTGGGCTCAAGACTCACCTGAATCCCAAGGACGAAGCGTTTCTCGAGAAAAGGGAACCAAAAAGGGGTCCAGCGCGGATTTGGCTCAAACTCAATCGGACATTGGACGATGGTGCTATCGGACTCACACGAACAGACGTACGCCGCAGCCTATCTTTGGTAAACCGGACAGCTTTGACTGTGTCATTGGCTGTGCGCATTATTGACACATCGCTGTTGAAGCTGCTGCAAGAAGGCGAGCCGAAGCTTGGGTTGTTGCTTTCGATGCGAGAACTCTTGGCGCTGTCGGCTGTTTTCGGGGAAGCGAGTGGGAAAGCAGAGGGGGTTGTATCCGTAGCCGAGGCGATCCTGAGCCGTCGATCATCCTGACATCTTTTGAGAGGGAGGCGAATGCTTCCTTGCAAACTTTGGTCGCTGAAGCTCCTGAAACCGGTATGTCATGACTGTGTCTTCGCGTCGTTTGTTGGCCATTGCGATCTAAGTTTCCGAGCTCGCCGGGCCCAGATTCTTTTTTTTTTTTGCCATTGAAGCCATTCGCAACTAGCATGACTGCTCCGCCAGCGCCAAGATATTTCTTGTGAGGTACTGAAGTCTGAGGCTCTGCTAGCAGTCAGCTCACTTACACCATATGGAAGGCGCATCTCGAGTTGATACTTCACAAGTATCCTGTTCCATTCTGATGCTATCGGTAGCAGACTTGATGTGTTTCGTAGCATCGGCATACCCTCGACCTCACATATCAAGGCCGGTCTGGAGTTGAAGGCTGGAGGCAACGAGTCATGTGACGAGGGACTCACATGGCATGTAAAGTGTCACGCAGAGAAGAGCAACCGATTTACATACAGGTGACTTGATCACATGACCGCAAAGGAGTAATCCTTCACTTTGGATAACAAACACCCATCTAACTACAATGAACCAAACAACGGAAGGAGGAGGAGGACCTCGGGCGGGAGACTTGACCATGCTAGAACACTCACTCTACCTATCATCCAACCCATACATAGTATGGCAGATGTTGGCATATCATACGTAGGTGATACAACTGCTAATCTCGTGGGGGGGAAAAGCTAGAGTTACCAGAAACCAAAAGAGGTCATTCCCCCCTCCCCCCCCGCGGGGGCTGAACTGAGGGGCTACATCTCTGGTGCTCAAGCTGGGACTCGAACCTCGAACCTGGTGTAGGCTAAGCCGGTTGAACAGGCTCGCCCGTAGCCATCCCGCCAAACGGCAGTTTTGACCTGACCTCGCAAGCCTGCTGAGGCGCCTGCTGCTGTTGGTGACGGGAATGGACTTGAGGGGGGGGTATATAGGCTTCCTTCCTCGGGGTTGTCATTCATCTAAAGGTTGAGGCCCATCAAGATACTCAGCCTACGGTGCCCTTGGGGAGACGAGGATTCGTGGTGAATATCGGCCGATTCCTTGCCTTTTTTAATCAGGACAGAGGAGGGAGGAGAGATTGGGCTGGTAGACTCCTCCTCAACCGTGAACCATGGCGTGAATCATGATTAAGTTGATTTTTCCGATATAGCGAGGAAACAGCGATGAGAAGACTACACCTGTCTCTCCTCGACTTCAGACTGATATCCGGATAACAGTTCCTAAATTCCCAAACCCTCATCTAGAAACCCATATCACAAGCCAGGGAGGCGCGGTATTCACCAATATCGAAAGAGACAACAGTGTGAAAGTAGGAGAAACTTTGATTAATGATACGGGTATATACAAGTTCTCTTCTATCTGTCATGACCGATGTGTTTCTTTATTATCTACACCAAATTCGTTTCATTCATTTCATCCAGGGGTAAAGATTCAAGAGGATGGGGTGGGTATTGAGGAGAGGAGGAAAAGGCTTTTATGACTCCAAGTGCTTGGAGGCGGCCTTGTCGCCGTAGGCGTCGTCTCTGGCCGGGTCGCCAATGACGCCGTGCTCGTCCGTGTTTCCAATCTTTGAGGCGCTGAAGCTGTCGAGGTCCTTCTTCCAGACGGTGTTGAGGAAGATGGGGTAGGCGAGGGAGACGACGAAGCCGGCGAGGGGCACGACCATGGAGATGTGGTATCCCTTGGTGTCGGCGACGAGACCAGTGAGACTGGGGAAGAGGGCACCACCCTATGGAAGGAATTAGCAACAATGTCTTGTGGAGGAGTACCAGAAGCGGTGGATGACGGGATGGAAAAAACTTACACAAACGGATGCGACGATCCAGGAGCTACCGCGCTTGGTGTGTCTGCCGAGACCACGGATGGCGGTGGTGAAGATGGTGGGGAAGATGCACGACTCGAAGAAGAGCACGATGGAGAGCATGGCGATGCCGCCCTCGCCCTTGATGCCGATGGCCAAGGCGATGAAGATCATGATGCCCGTCATGAAGACCATGAGGACGAGACGGGGCTTGATGACCATCATGAGCCCGGCGGCGGCGAAACGACCAATGGCGAAGAGACCCTGGCCGATGGCGTAGCGGTCGCTGGCCTCGGAGTGGGTCAGGCCGGCGGACTCGACGGCGTAGGAGATGAACTGGGAGGCGACGGCGACCTGGGCGCCGACGTAGCAGAACTGGGCGGCGACACCGAAGAAGAGGCGGTACTGCTTGCGGAGGGGCTTGTCGTCGTGGCCCTCCTCGCCGGCGACCATCTCGGCCTGGAGGGCCATGTCGCTGTCGGTGATCTCGGGGAGCGGGACGACGAAGAAGACGACGGCGAGGAGGAAGACGAAGGCGGCGATGCCGAGGTAGGTCCACTGCACCTTGGACAGGTCGTTGGGCTCGGTGTGGGAGAAGAAGACGCGGGCGGCGAGGAGGGGCGCGATGACGGAGCCGACGGCCTGGAAGGACTGGGAGAGCTCGAGACGGAACTCGGAGAGGCGGGGCGGGCCGCAGGTGGCGATGAAGGGGTTGGCGGAGGTCTCGAGGGTGGAGAGGCCGGATCCGACGATGAAGAGGGAGCCGCAGAAGCCGGGGAAGGAGCGGTAGACGGCGGAGGGCCAGAACATGAGGGCGCCGACGCCGTAGATGCAGAGGCCGGTGATGAAGGTCCAGCGGTAGCCGAACTTGCGGACGATCCAGCCCGAGTAGGTCAGGGGACCGATGAAGTAGGCGCCGAAGTAGGCGCCCTGGAGACCGCCGGCCTTTGCGGCGGTGATGTTGAGGGCGATTTGGAACTTTGAGTTGAGGACGTCGAGGAGGCCGTACTGGGAATGAGCGTGTCAGTATGTGGATATCTGACGTCAAAAAGGACCATTGACTTACAGCGAAACCCCAGAGGAAGAAGAGGACGGTGACCAAGGTGATGGGCACGATGGACTGCTTGACGGTCAGGGCCGACGCGCCGGTCAAGCCCTTGTTGGAGACGTTCTTGCGGTGCTGTTGCGCCGTCGCCTCGGCGGTGCTGGGCCGGCGCTGCTCGAGGACCTCATTGACATCTGGCTCCTGTCTCTTGCCGAACATTGTGGCGGATGTGGTGATCGGAGTCGGGAAGTGTTGGACGGTTGTAGGTAGAGTGGGAGGAGAAGGATGGAGAGAGAAGAGAGATGAGGATGAGGTGATATATAGATGAGACGAGAAATCACTCGGAAAACCCCCCGCTAGATATGCGAGTGTATATGTTTGAGAGTGAGAAGAGTCAGATGCTTTACTGCTCAGGAAGTTCCCTGCTGGCTGATGGAGAAATTCTTCTTCCTTCATCTCGGTGCGGCTTGTCGCATTCATATATACTCATGAAATCCCCGGCCGGGGTGTGTGAGTGAGCCCCCCCCCAGACCCAAGGGCCCATGGGGTTACGACGCGACCACGATGATGCGGAGAACTAGCCGGAGCTAGAGAGAATATGGGAAATCTCCAACTCGGCGAAACCGTCGTGCCCAGCATCCACGCCACTTGGCTGGAGGGGGGGCACCATAGGCCGTAGACTGAGCGACTAGGCCTGGCTGGATCCGACGTCGTGGTTAAGGTGGAGTTTTTCCCTGGTCCGAACTAGTCGCGTACGACTCTCACCTCGACTCTCTCTTCGCCTTTGGGGCCTACTACGGAATGTTCCCAACGTTGGCACGTTTTCCCAGGCGCACTACTGAGCAACCCAAGTCTACTGTACTCTGTATAGTGCAGGCAACCTTCACAGCATGCGAGAAGGGGGGGTGAGATCCACACCACCCTGACGGCAGAGATCTCGCTCAAACACCAGAACAAGCTTCATCGATCAACTCGGTAGTCTCTGTGCTTAGTAGAAAAGCCACTGCCATCGAATGTGTGGCCGGGCTAGGTAGGTAGCTAAAGCAAGCGATGGTGCTGATCAACACAGCTAAACTTCGGAGCGCACGAACCCCCGAGTGCTCCAGCCTCCCTTGGAGACAAACTGACAACCTGCAAGCTCTTTAGTCGTTTTCTTGACGGCCTTCTAGATGCGAGACCACGATGTTGATCACCCGGGGCAGGCACACGGTAGCGGTAGCGGTAGCGGTAGTGGAAGTGGTAGCGAACTGAGGCGAAAGAGAAAAGAATCTGCAACTCTCTCTCTCAGGCCCAAGCAGTCCCAGCTTCGCGCTTCTTTCCGGGCTTCGTACCCACGGCTTGAGGTACCCCGGCACTTGAGGCATACCTTAGCTTTTCTACTCCGTAATCAAGTTGCAAAAGTATTCCAATAGCAAGAAGAGCCGCCAACATGCCTTATCTCGGCCTGGGCAGCGGCAGCCAAGCACGCGAAAGAATGGGAAACCGGCCGGGGGGGGGGGGGGCACAGGGAGCTAAAGATAAAAAGGCCGAGAGACGCCGCAGAAGCTTGACAGAAGAAGCGTCGCGGGAGGTGGGCGGGCACGGCGGCCCACGCCGCTAGTTCGAATCCCCATGGGCCAAGAGGTCGAGGAGGTTGAAAGGTTCCAGCTTTTTTTCGCCCGCAGACACTCAGGGAGGAGGGAAGTTTGGGGTTTGGGGAAAAGAGTGGGGCGCTGCGTGCGGGGGAAGCACCCGAAAAACATAAGCTCGCGTGGAGAACGAGACATTCTCCGCGCGCGGTCAGAGAGTGGAGGGGCGGGTACTCTGTACCACAAATTCAGCGAGTATATCGACGGTTCCAACTGTTGACGCGGGGACTGGGGGGGGGGGAGGGTTGGGGCACGCGCGGGGGGGACGATTGGCTCGCCCTGTCCGGATCTAGCATGGCGCTACGGGTACTATCTCGCAAAAAAAGAAGAAGAGACGGTCTAGTCTACTTCGCAGTGGTCTCTGGAATTATTGGGTTGCTCTGCGAGTGGGCTCTAGGATTGTAGGTTAACGGGCATGTATCATGTATGACTGTTGAGGCTTTTTTTTCTTTTCCTTTGGTGTTTTATTTCGCTTGCGGTGGGATGATGGCGTTATTGAGAAAAACTTTTTGAGCGTAATACGGTTACACACGAAATGTCATGAAGGCGTTGGGAATGAGCAGCAGACACTCGGCCGAATCCTATACGCCGCACGTCTGCTGTGAAGGCAATGAGGCTTTAACAGGGCCCCTGCCGGACATCTCTCCGAAGGATCGTGCCATGTTATGTGCGTATCACATCAGAAGCCTGCAATATGTCTGTTTTCTCTCTGTAACACCGAGTTGTGAGAATTCTTTATCAAACAACCTCTCTTGGCAAATTGGGGACCGCTCCACCAAACAGCCCTTCCATGTGAGAATACCAAGAAACAACGAAAAAAAACAACTCAATGGTGCCATGCATCATGTGATGAGATCATGACCTCGAAGTTGGTCCTCCCCGCTGAAGAGACATTTGGGTCATGCGGGGGATGATGGGACTCTTCTTGCTTCACGTCTGTCGATCCTGGGGTTTTTAGGAACTCCAGTATTCCAATTCTCCAGACTCCTCCAGACTGCAGAACGCGACGACGCAGAAATCTGGAGTCTGGAGTCTGGAGAACAACAAAAAAGGGGACAAAAAAAAGTGGTGAGGTGGGAACTGGGGTAAAACCGTAGACCGCAATCAATGGCCTAGACTCTGCAGTTTCTCACTAATCCTGAAGAGCCCCATCAAAAAAAAAAAAAAAAAAAAACCCCCAACCCAAAATAATGATTTGGATTCCTTGACTCGACTCGCGTACCAACACCCAAAGACTCACAGAAGAAACAGAGACCGAGACTAGCTGCCACCTGACGTAGAGGTAACGCCGAGACTAACGTCCCCTTCCCCACGCGAATCCAGGTGCCGGCGCCGTGGATATTCGGTCCGATGCATCACGCGGGCTAAGACGTAGCTACGCAGTTTAAAGGTAGTAAGTAACAGCTGAGGCAGCTAATGCGAGGTCTGGCCGCCCGCTGCCCTGCCCTGCCCAGCCTGCCGGTAATGGTATGCGTAGTACGGAGCAGCAGCGTACGATGTTTCTCTCGCAAGAGCCTCAGCCGCGCCGGCGGGAGGGAGAGACGCCAGACGCCTCCTTTTTTCTTTTAATCTTCGGGGGAAGCACAAAAAATACCTCATAGATGGATGGGACCAGAGAGTACTGAATCAACGATTTGGATGGGAATGAGTAATGGACTCTGGGATTGCACTATTGCAAGCCCAAACGTTTTGTTGGGATCTAAATCAGAATAATTCCCTCGATTATCGATGCCCAACTCTCATGACACCATCAGGGACACACTTTCCAAGAGAACGGTATATCTTCTTTCGTTACGGAGTACTTTGACAACTGGACAGATCTGAGCAAACGACGCGAACTGCGACATGGGCGGCTGGCTGATGAAGAAAATAAAGTGGCAGCAAGGTTCACCTCGCAATCGACATAGTGTAGTGGAGACGTGAACATTGCTGCCACGCTGGCACGTGGACACGTGAGATTGAACATGGCGACAAGCTTCCGGCTTTGCATCAGTCATGTCGCTAAAGTGTCTTTTTTACCTCAGGTTGCGTACGAAAACATGTGATATGGCATAGCTAGGTCTGTCTGTCTTGCGCTGCTCGAGGCCGGTCTGGGTATTATCCTCCTCGAAACCAAATCCACTCCTCCCCAATTCCTTGCAACTTGCTCCTAACGATACACACTGTATAGCACGCTCTTATCGACCCCCATTAAGATTAACCTCAGCAGCGCGCTCCAAGGATAAGAAAACCACCGTCCGTCTTCTCATGAAATATTATACACGTAAAGCCCCATCCATATCATGAAAAGTACCACCAGCGGGAGAAGCATGTTGACGATGACAGTCTAGTCGACTGGCTCGCGCAGCATTTTGGAGATATTCTTGTGCATTTGGGCATACTTGTCCTCAAATGTCCGTTGAAACTTCTCACATGCCGCCCACATGGGATCGCCCTTTTTCCAGTACGTGTAGCAGTTTTCGAAAATCTGGCGCACGTCGGCTGCAAACTCGTCTTCGGTATGGTACTGATGTTGCGACATCTTGAGCTTGACTGTGTTCAAGTCCATGGGTTTCTTCACCTTGTCAAAGTAATCGGGTACACCATCCTCGGCTGGGTCGACAGGTTCCTTGAATGGACCAACAAGTCTCGTCCAAAAGCCTGTGGCAAGTCAGCTTGTATGCCTACATGTCATGATTCGCCAATGCTTGACCTACCAGGTCCTGATAACATTCTATCAAGCAGATCGGAACAGAACTCAACCTTCTGCTGGGTCGTGATTTCGCCACTTGGGCCCGGAGCAATGCTGCGTCGTTTCTGGATGACGGGCTTTTGGCGGGGTGCCGATGCTGCTGCCGCTACAGCCGCCGCCTTGCGGACCGGGGGAGGTGGCGCGCGAGAAAACGCCTTGTCTCTATTTTGAGACGCAGGTAACGGCGCAGAGGCCCGCCTGTTCTTCTTGGACATGTGTTCTTGTTCTTCTTCACTGTCTTCCTCCAGATAGTGCACACTCTTTCTAGGAGTTGGCTCGGCGGACGCAGTGTCGGCCGGTGCTGCAGGCGGCGTAGGCAGGTTCTCGAGTGAACTCATCGTCACGACCAGCTCGCTCAGAACCTCCTGAGGGAGAGACTTGGCAAACTCGGCTTTCTTGTCGGATGAGCGCATATACTCTGCCGCCCACGACAGAAGGAGCTTCCGAATAGTTGAGCCCTCAGGGGTGTCCTTCCAAACCTGGACAAGGAGGGGAGTGGCGGGGATGTTCTGCGTGAGACGTCTGCACTCTTTCATTGCATCAAGACTCGTATCGCAGAGACCATCAATACCCAGTTCGTGACCCAACTTCCACACACCAACAAGTGCCTCATAGGACGGAAACGTCTCGGCATCCTCTGAGACTTCTCCAGTGAACAGAAACAGCTGAGCCAAGCCGAAGACCTCCGGTGTGTACTGTGGCAGCTTCACCACATTCTCAATGGCCTCGGAGGCCGCGTTCTGTCCTTTGAAGTAATCGTGGTAGTATTTTGATTTGGCACACAAGAAGTCTCTCTGAAGGCCAAACGGCTTCTGTTCGGTTCCGACGAGGACGATGGCGAACGTTGAGTGTGGCTGACTAGGAGTTGTTAGATCAATGTGCTTGTGACATCAATGTCATCACCTACAGCCATGAGAACGGCATCTCCTGCTCCTCCGTGGGCTCTTGCTTGGCCTCCGGAGTGGCAACCTCGGGGATGCCATTCGAGGCGGCGACCGGCGCTTCGGTTGACATCCTGGCCTGTACGGTGATGTGGATCGACCTAGATGGTGTTAGTCGAGCTGAAGAAAAACTCCGATTCGTGACAGCCACTCATGGATGTCATCAAGCAAGGATGCATAAAAGGAAATGGGCATATGAGCGTCCAGGTGATGAGAGAGAGAGACCACTTTATAACATTGTCGTCATTCACGGGAGTGAATCGTCGGCATGAGAGTGAGGTTGTGTGAGTGAATCACAGCGTGAGCCAAGCTGTGGTGCCTGTCTGATGCCAATCGGGGTGTATTCAGACGCAGACACGCGGGAAAGAAAGTTCCTCGTATACAGGGATGTGAGGGATGAAGACAACTTACAGTGGTGTCCAGGTGTCGACGAATATGATGAGATACAATGCGGAGCTTAATGAACGAGGTAGCTGACGAGGGACAGGTGGTCGAACTGTGGTCTTACAATCGCGGGTAATGGCGACGAAAAAGTGAATAGAATACAACGCAGACAATGGGAGAAGATGTGTGACAATAAGATGGTGTGTCTGATGGCATCCAAAGGATGAAGAGGCAGCGTGTAGTTGAAAATTTGCTCCCTGGGACGTTCTTGCCAGACAGACTCAACCTTGAGAATGAAGCAGGAAGGTGTGAAACGACAGCACCTGCTGTGGCTCCCCGTGACTGTAGGTGGCCTGTGCGGGAGCTTCCTCAGGCCCATTGTTCACGTGTTCCCCGGCGCCCTGGTCCTGCCAAAATTGAGGACCTGGAAAGACCAGCTTACGCCACAGTTACTGTCACGGTGCACCGCCACTTGACCATGAAAACTAGAAGGTAGGGACGTTTCCATCTCAAGGTCTCTGTAAAACGAAGAAGGTTCTTCCATCACCTCCTGCTCGTTGCTGTCATCGATTCATCAAGGATCTTCGCAGTCCTCCGCTCTTGCCCCGGCTGCAGGGCCATGGCTAAGCGAGGTCGACCGTCCATCAGTACCTGAACGGAAAGTGCGAGTGCATCCTGTCACGTCCCAGGAACTCGGCTTCGCAATTGAAGGTTGGCAGGCACGCAGGCATGTGTTGGACTTTATCAGTCTCCTTATCCTCGGAGCTCGCCGCAGTCAACGGCCACACTTCCCAAAAAAGTTGCCATCGCGGACCATTCCCCTTGGTCAACAGACAAACACACCGCGACAGTCAACACGCCTTGTCGAATCGCATTGGCGCTACTGCAAACCACTCTCCCGATTATCGCCCCGCGCTCTAATTGACCTCTCACGTCCCGTATCTCGAGCAGGTGGGAGTGCTACCCCCCACAAATGGGCCCTGGTCCGCCGACGGCAACGACGGCTGACAAGACTGACAAGCACTTTTAACTGTTGGCCAGCTTCCTTTTCAAGTCAAGAGCATTGCCAACATCGCTTCCCGTGTGGAGATTGGAACCTTTTTTTTTTTTTTTTTTTCCAACCATGCTGGCCCCAGCTGGGAAGATAGATAGAGAGGAGACTGTGAATATAAAGTGTCGCGAAGCTGCGCAAGTTGATCCAATTGTCGTTGTGTCGTTGTGTCGTTCCTGTCCCCTTGCCTCCGGTCTCCGTCAACTTTTGTGAGAGAAAACTGCAAAATCAGTCAATCCCCCAAAAATGTCTCGAACAATTGGACTTTTTGCCGTCGCTGGCCTGTTGCGCACGGCCGCTGCCGGCCTTTACCCGGGACTGACCACCGCCAACCACACCTGCGCTCTTGGTAAGACCTCGGTGAGCCCTTGAGGGCCTGCGACTCAACTGACGATGCGCGCCTCACAGTCGAACCCATTCTGTCTTGCTCTTGCGGCGCAAACCCCGACAAGGTCGACACTTGCTGCGTTGAGACGTACGGAGGCTTGGTGGTATGAATGAATTCTGTCCATCTTGAAGATGTTGGTGAATTAACTGTGAATTTTTGTGGTGGACAATAGCTCGCGACGCAGTTCTGGAACACCCACACCGGTCTCGAGGCCGAGGGCCAAAAGCTGCCCGCCGACGCGTGGGGCATCCACGGCCTGTGGCCCGACTTCTGCAACGGCTCGTACACCCAGTACTGCGACCTCAGCCGTCAGTACGACCCGGCACCTTCCCCCAACACCACCACCGGTAAGGCGGATGGCACTCCGGTCCCCGCCTGGACCGGCGTCTCCCTGGATGAGTTCGTCAAGCCCTTTGAGAGGTTTGATCTTCTCGAGTACATGAAGAAGTAGGTACCCTCGTTCATGAACAAAACCCTTGCCCATCCACAGAGATATATAATCTTACAAAACTGCCCGTATTTTAGATTCTGGATCGCCCAGTACACCCCCAACTGGGTTCTCTGGGCTCACGAGTTCTCCAAGCACGCAACCTGCTTCAGTACCTTTGACGTGGAATGCTACGGCCCCAAGTACCAAGAACACGAAGAAGTCGTCGACTTCCTCGAGACCGCCGTCCACTACTACCAAGAAACCCCGACCTGGAAGTGGCTCGCCGCCAAGGACATTACCCCGTCCAACAGCACCGCCTACTCCCTCTCGGACCTCCAGGCCGCCCTCAAGGAGGGCCACGGCGCCGTCCCTTACCTGGGCTGCTACGGGCCCCGGTACAACGCTACCGAAGCCGGCAAGGGCTCGCTCGATAACGGGTACACCCAGCTCACCGAGGCCTGGTACTACTTCCACGTCCACGGCAAGCCCCAGCGCGGGGACGCCGTGCCCGTCGCTGCTGATGCTAATGGCGGGCGCGTGACGAACTGCGCGACTACGCCTGGTGCTATCTGGTACTATGAGCGCTCTGAGGGTTCGGTCCAATAGGAGCATCATATGGTGTTGAGCATGTGAAAAGCATATAAACATACTAGTAATCAGTAATCTCCTGTTGCGCTGCCATTTCTGAACTTCAGTGTATGATGTGAATACTAGATGCAAAAAAACCACGTTGAATAACTACGCAGGGCCGATCTAGCTTTTTGTCGTCCATTGAGTTAGCTTAGGAGAGCCAAGGTGACCAAAATGCTATGTACCGAGATCGCCTCTGTCCTTCCCAACCCCACGCGTCAGCTAGTTTGGACGATGGGTATTCTACTCGTACAGTCCTTCCTTCAGCTAATAAAAAATCCCCAACGCCTGTTTGATGCGAAACTGTCCACCTCGAAAATGCATCTACTCCTCATCATCACCAAGCTCCTCCACAGCTGGCGCGACGTAGCCGGGGCGTTGCGCGGGCTGGGATGCAATCTGCGTCTCCGTAGCTGTTGTGGTCGCGGAAGCCGGGAGGGGCTGGCCAGTGGATGCGGCAAAGGTACCGCCAGCGCTCGAGGCGCCGGCAGATGAGGCCTTCTTCTTCTTGCCCTTCTTGGGAGCAGTCTATTTTTTTTTTTTTTTGTTAATCATTGTCCAATGGCGTTCATCGCACAGGGAAAGTGGCACTTACGTCGTGCCAGGCCCAGACGGGCTTGAAGCTGTCCATGAATGAGACGTCCTCCCACAGGTTGGGGAACAGCCAAAGGCCGGGAGATGCGACAAAGTAGGTGATGCAGAAGAGAATGACACGGAAGATGGCCATGAGGAAGAACAGGCCGAGCAAGCCCAAGAATCCCCAACTGAGGTAGTAGACGCCGAGACGAAGCTTGAGGGGCCAGAGGGGGTAGCAGACGACGATGAAGATGAGCACGAGGGCGAGGATGGAGTACAGCTTGCGCTTAACCTGGCTGCCCTCCCAGAACCACGCGTAGTACATCTCTTCCTTGGCCTCTTGCTGAGGCTCGATGCGGACGGTCCAGAGACCCTTGATGCGCTTCGTCTTCTTCGGGCCGTGGTCGTGGCCTTCGTGGGGGTCGGTCTTTGTGACGCGCAGGGCAAGCATCGACATGGGAAGAAGCTTAAAGGTGTTCTCGAGAGACGCACGATCGGTGATCTCGGGCAACTCGGGGTTCTTCTTGCGCGCCTTCTCGTAGGCGGGGGACTGGAGAGCGCGGAGCGCACGCTTGACTGTAATACGAATGTCAGGACTGGCTTGAATGACACAAATCACGATTATTCAGTACTTACCCTTGAACATGTCCTTGCGCTCGCCATTGAGAATACAGGTACGGGGCTTCAAATCCTGGGCGCGCAGGAAGCTGGCCAGCGCAAGCGCAACAGGGTTGGGCGGGCCAGGCCTAATGGGCTGCGGCTGGCCCTGCTGCGGCTGCTGCTGCTGGTGCTGATGAGGGTGAGGGTGCTGATGACCCTCGTGGTCATGATCGTGATCGTGAGCGTGATCATGGCCGCCCTCTCCACCTTCGCCGCCCTGTTGCTGCTGCTGTTGTTGCTGCTGCTGACGCATGGCCATCTGCTGCTGCTGCATGGCCTGCTGTCGGAGGTGGTTGAGGAAATCCGGAACACTCATGCCAGCCTTTTGGGCATCAGCCTCTATTTGTCTGCGCATGGCCGCGATCTGCTCAGGCGAAGGCATGGGCTGGCCGTTGGGGCCCATCTGCATAGGGCCCATGGGGCCGGGCATTGGCATCGACATCTTTGAATGTGGGCTAGTGCTCGAAGGCAACCAGTGTTTTGGAAAGACGCGAGGAAGAACTCTGAATGTTCTCTGCCAAGGTTGTCGGCGGGATTGGAGGAGTCCGGCGACAATTGGGAAAGAAGCCTGACTGCTGGATCAGTTTTTGTTGGATGAGCGGGAGTTTGACCGTGGGAGCTGCGGTCGTGGGCTGGGTCTTTGAACAAAAAGTGACCAGCAAGCAAGCCAGGTGTTCACTTCTGGTCCAAAAATCCGTGCAGGGGTTAAGGTCCGTCCCCTCCACCCATTGGGTCCAATTCCCGTCCATCGATAGAAATTCGGTAATCTCTTTCTCCGACACCCGTTATCGATAAGCCCGTCAGCCCAAGTGGAAGGCGCTTTGACCACACCCAAACTCAAATGTCCTCTGCATCACAGGCAGGCACGCGGGTTCAAACGGTCGAGCTGCCTTAGTCAGCCATCATATCATGTGATCTCCCTTCGACCCACTATCATGTTATGGATCTTCATGAATCTTATGTCAGCCATCTTACATCAGCAAGACACTTACCGAATCTCCTCTTTTCCTCTTTCCACTGTGGCGGCTCGCCCGAGACATTCTGTTTGCGCTAGAGTAACACGAGCAACTCTGCCAAAGTCTCTCGTCCACCAGTTTTCTTCAGACCAAACGATGACGAGGGACTCCGCCACAGTTCCCAGCAACGGCTTCCCGACACTATTTTGCTAGACTCGAGTCATCACACGCCGGAGACTTCTTTTCTCACGATCCGGCTGGGTCCCGCAACCACTACAGTCAGATTCATCGCGACAGTCGTCAAGTGATGCTGATTGCCCGAGAGGCTTTTATTAGATGCAGAGAAAATCGAGAGGGGCAACTCGCAAGTACTGGGGCAAATGCAAAGCGGAGCGGGACAGAAACAGAACACAACACCCTCTCTTGTTTACCTTACCTTGCATATTGTCCACAGTCGCCATCCGTCGGCCAGCCCATCGGCTTCGCCCTCCCCGTACAACCATCCAACGGCGATGGCGTCCTGCAGTATTAAACCGGAGACATGCTGAGCGACGATGGGAATTGTGACGGCACAACACATCCCCAAATCCGCACGTAGGCTTCCCGCGTTACCCTCCCTGCCACCCGCGGTGCCTTGCATGCAACAATGATTTCTCATTGCTTCCCGTTCGCTCAGGTTGGAACATGTCACTGAGCGACTAGGCTAGGTTTATTGGTTTCTGTTTGGATAGACAGTCAGCCATCGCCCAGTGATTGGTCACAGGGCCTTATTAATTGCCCGACTGGAAACACGCACACACGGCGTCGAACTACCCTTCACTTCCCAGGCTTCAGCCCGTTGCCCTGTTTGTCAATGATATTCGACAAAGGTGTTCGTGGGCCCGGCGCCCCAAGAGATGACAAGGGGCGGTGACGGGTAAGGTGTGATGTATCGCAGCATGACGGTTCTTGACTGGCACGAGACCCTCGTTGCCTCCCTCCCCTCCACACCCCTCTGGTTAGCCCTCTGGAGCCCTCTCTGGAGGGGCACTTGTGGCAAGCAACTGCTGGTCAAGCTGGGCAGTCCAGCAACACAGAGCAAGGCAGAGGTGAGACATCGACTCGCTGAGCCATCGTCTTCATCTTACACGACTGGTGGAGCCCTGCAATCTGGTGCAGGATGGTGGTGTGCCGCCAGCCATCCGAATCCGACAAGACCCCAGCTTCCTAAGCGCCGGTTGGCCGGCCGTGTCTGGCCCGTTCTGCAACCCCGGCCTATCAGAACGGTCCGTCTGCATCTTGACTGCACACCTCGCCGACAACTGCTAGGCCCATGTCCCCTCCATGTCCCTCCATCTTCTTCTCAGCTGGACCTATGAAGCAAAGCACTTGTTCAAATCTCTTGCCCAAAGTGGGAATTGGGATTCAAAATGCCTCGACTGCGTGACAAAAAAGACATCAAGTCGGCCACACCCCAAGTGGGTTTTCCTTTGAAATTGCCTACTACCTGTTCGGAACTGTTCGCCTTCCACGACCAAGGTACTTGCATACCTTACCTTGCTTTGCCTCAAGGTCATCCGTACCCATTCTATTATAACTCAATCGGATCGCTCGCTCTCTTGACTCTTGTGCTTTGCCGCCCTCTTTGCATCTTCCCTTCTTTCGTTCTGTCAAATCGCTGGCCGTCTCTCGTTTTTTTGTCTTTTTTACCCCCCCGTCTCCAGCAAATGTCCGGCATGAAGCTGTCTGTAAACCAGGTAGTATGAAGGGTCTGAGTGGCATACTTGCAGACGCCTATGCGACATGGCTTTCGCCCCTCACAAACTGCTGCGCTCCATTTTCTGACTCCGTAGAAGAGAAGCCGCGTCAAAGTGAGTTGTGCTCTTTGGGTTCCTGGTAGCAATACACACAAAAAAATATCCAACTGCCGGTGGGACTAACACGCACACTCCGCTTAGACACCTTTGACATTTCTGAGAAACTGTCACCACCACACACCGTAACCCGCAACCAGCCCGTGCCCATGCCGCCGCCTTTTGCTGGGACAACAATGCAAAGGTCAGCCGGACCTCGTCCGCAGCCGCAGGGGAAGTCGAAAGGAGTGAAGAGAAGTTTCGCGTCGCTCCGGGAGCGGTTCTCTGTGAGAAAGCGATCTCGCTCAGACTCCTCGTCCTCCTCATCGCGCCGACTACAAATATCGGCCCCCAGCAACTTTCGCCATCTGCATTCAGAGTCCTTTCAGTTCCCCCAGTATTCGAACCTCCAGCACGTCGGCCGGACCCCGCCACCGCGTCCCATGCCGCGACCTCGCCCTTCTTCCTTCAGGCCGCTGGAGCTCAGCATATACGTGCACAAGAGGGAGCTCTCGCCGATTCTGCCGCACTTTGACATGCTTACGCCGCCGCCGCGGCCTGCTGCTCAGGTCCATGTCCGGCCGAATCCCGACGACGATGTATTCGGACCCTCGCATGAGCCCAACTATTCCCCCATGTCGTTCCATCTGCCCCGGAAGATGTCGGCGTCGCCATCCACCCTCGCTACCATGGCCAGCGATACGCCCCCGAAAATTCCGCCAAAGTCGAGGGCCCGGTCTCAGACGTCATCCAGCGCGAGCGCAGAGAGGATGAAGGAGCGGATTGCCGGAGCCATGCTCGAGGTCGACAAGCTCCAGCGCGAAATCGAGCTAGTCATGGAGCGTCAGAGCATCTACGCCAGCAGCCGGCCTTCGACTGCCCATTCGATGGCACTGACAGCGCACGGTAAGCTCAGACGATACCAAATTTAGCACTTTTTCTCACGTGTGCGTTGTAACTAACAAAAAGAATTCTAGACCTGGAACCCATCCCCACGGTCCCCGCCCTCCCGCCATCTGCACCCTCTTTCGCCGAGCGCCTCAACCCCGGGGCCGAGCGCCCTCACACGGCACCACCCCGGCCGCCGGTGCACATCCCCCACCGCGGCATGGCCTTCGCCGACGCATCGGCCGCCTTCATCACCCCACCCCCGAGCCGCGGCAGAGAAAGCAACCGGCCGCCGCCCCCACCCCCACTACCCCTCGTCCTGAGACCCCCCCTCCGCAAGAAGAAATCATTCTCCCGGGTATCCAGCTGGCTTTTCCCCGGCGGAGGCAACGCAGCAGAGCAGCATAATAATCACCACGGACGGAGCATCAGCCACGATTCCATCACTAATTTTCCCCGCCCCGTCAAGGGCCGCGAGGGCTTCTACCAGTGTGTCCATGCGCCGCGGGACAGGCGCACGAGCGTGGACACGGCGTCGACTGTGTCGACGTGGGAGGAGTCGGACGACGACACGGGAGGAGGCCAGACTGTCCCGACGACGACGTGGTCGCCAGGCAGCACCCTCGCCACTAGAGCCGAGGAGCAGCAACCACCTCTGGAGCGCGTCACTACGTTTGGGAAGGAAAAAGATGCCGGTGGTCCTAGAAGGACCGGCTTCGCGGCGGTGTTTTGAAACCTTGGGATGAAGCGGTGGTTCTTTTTTTCTTGGTTTCCACCTGTTTTCTTTCTGCTGCATGATACCAACGGTTTTTATTGGGAAAGAACAAGATACCATGTTGTAAATATTATGGACTAGACGGGGTTGGAGGCGGACTTTGTTTGTTTTCTGGATATCTAATGATGCTAGTGGCGCCTACGGTACGGCAGCATAGGATCGGGCAGGGCTCGGGGAATTATTGGAATGATGAGACGTTTTCTGATGGTGTCAAAACCGCCTCCCTCAAGGCTACGTGAGAGGCTACTCTAGAAGTCACTGCGGTGGTTCGATAAGTAGTATATCTGCTTATACGTACGATCGCACGCAATTGTTGTTGAGACGCAGTGGATTTCAAGTGCCCTTTTGAGGAGCCCCAGCCGAGGCGATCAAACGACCTATAGGCGACCAAAAGCTCTGGCTCCAAACAATTAGACTCAGAGTAATTAGTTCAATGTCGTTTTCTTGAGACTGTATTATTGGAGCTCCGTGCACGTTGCTTTCTCCCATGCCTCTTTTCTCTCGAATGCTCCGACGAAGCGTCATCTGAAGTCAGATCTTGAGCACCATCTCTTACGCCCATCCATCTTAAATCGTCCGGTCTCTAGCCGAAGATAAAACCTTCAGCCAGATTCTTTTCAGTCGAAATGCAATGATTTATGCTACTGCGCTGCTTGAGGTGGGTATTACTGATGGCCATCTCAAAAGACGTGTTCCCGAGCTTGCCATGTTCATCACGTAATGATCACATATTCGGGACACTCAGAAACGGCAAAGCTCAGCAAAGGGTCACCAAGCAGGAAATGGACGAATGGTGTTTGCGATGGTAACTTCCGACGTGGGGTCGTTCGGTCCGGGAATGCCCACTGCCGAAGTCACCACGCCTTCCTCTTGCATGTAACCCCGGTAAAACCCCAGCTGCGTTGGAGCTCTCCCGTTTTGGACGTCTAATAGGACACTTTTTCGAGGCAGCATTTTTCTCCTCTCCCAAACATCTTCAACATTCTTCTTACTCTCCTCACATGACCCTCCTCCTTATCAACAGACTTATCGAATAAAGCAGCCTTATTTGAACACGATGGGTGCGGGATGCTGCTCCGACGAGCCTACCAAGGACCATGGATGCGCGGGCCCTGCAAACGGTAGTGACCATGGGCACGAACATGAAGATAATCCCAGGCTTGACGACTGCTGTGCTGGCGATGGAGCATGCGACGATGCTTTGGATGTGAACTGCCTGGATGAGAACTGCGATGCCGAAACTTTCTGCGATTCCGAAGACGATTCGACCTGTCGCTCTATCAAGCTCGAGTGCTGCACCTCCAAGGAAGAGCACTGTGATGGTACGAGAAATTCCCCGTGATGTCATGTGTACATTGTCTAACACCGTACGACAGAGAAGTGTATCGTTGCTGCTGCCGCCGTCGAGTGCGAGAAATCTTGCGAAGACGACACAGCCCACGATGGTATGCTATGAAATCCTGGTCATCGTCAAGTGTGCTTACAGCTCACAGAAGTAGGTGCCCACGAGCATTCCCATGACAAGGACGGTCGCCATCCGGCCTCTGCTTGCAGCACCCATCTCTCCAAGGCTTTCGAGCAGTACAGCGCCTATCTCGAATCGGCCCGTTGCATTTGCCGCAGCATTCTTGATCGCGGTCTTCCAACCGCCTGCTGCAGCGAGCAAAAGCCCGCCGTCACAGCCGCAGCCGCTCCTGTGAAGTCTTCCGCCGGGAAGAAGCGCCGCGAACCTGCCGAGGCGCACACGACCGCGCATGCTCATGGCCAACACAAGCATCATCATCATCACGGGATTAAGCGACGTGGCAATAAATCGCAAGCCGTTCACGACCATGACATGGCCATCAAGCCTATTCGCGATGATCAGTCCGACTGCTGCAGCGGCCACGACGTTGAAGCTCCTGGATCCGCTTACGAGAAAGGAAACCTTGCCGTTGATGGCAACATGGACAAGGACATCGAGAAGGATGCTGGATCCGAGCACGTTGCCCTCGTTGTCGACGGCATGACCTGTTCTGGATGCGGGAACAAACTTGAACGAACCCTCAAAGGGATACCTGGAGTGTCTGGTGTACGAGTCAACTTTGTCATGGGCAACGCCGAGTTCACTCTTGACGGTTCTGCAGGAAAGGCCGACGACATCATCCGCAACACCGAACGGGCGACGGGCTTCCATTGCACTCGAATGTCGAGCGATGATCAGACGCTGGACATTCTCGCCTCGGGCCCGTCTGCTAAGGCGCTGACTGACCTGGCGATCGTTGGTATAAGCGAAGTGAGCTTGATTGACAAAAGAACTGCGAGAGTCGTCTACGACCCAGCTATTATTGGAGCTCGAACGCTTTTCAACAAAATAGGACCGCACTCGACTGGACTAGCCCCCCCTCGCGATGACCCGTCCATCGCAAGTGGAAGAAAGAGGATGTATGATCAACTGATCAAGACGGCCGCCGCGGCGACTCTCACCATTCCCGTCGTTGTTCTCGCCTGGGGTGAGAAGCTTGAACCCAAGACACGCTCGATTATTTCGATTGTCTTGGCGACTTTCGTTCAGCTCATAGCCGTGCCAGACTTTTACAAACCAGCCATATCATCTCTCGTGCACAGCGGCGCTATTGAGATGGACATGCTGGTTGTCATCAGCATCACGGCTGCATATGTCTACTCGGTTGTAGGATTTGGATTTCATATGGCTGACCGGCCACTCGATCCCCGCGAGTTCTTCGAAACGAGCACCCTCCTGATTACACTTGTGCTTCTTGGCCGCTTGACTGCTGCTTACGCACGCATTCGTGCTGTTGCTGCCGTGTCCTTGCGTTCGCTACAGACGTCAACTGCAGTTGTTATTGAAGATGGGAAGGATGTTCAAATCGACGCCCGCCTCCTCCAGTACGGCGACAAGTTCAAAGTTCTTCCGCACTCGGTTGTCCCTACAGACGGCCTTGTGGTCACTGGATCGAGTGAGGTCGACGAGTCTATGCTGACTGGGGAGAGCGTCCCAGTCTTCAAAACATCGCGTGACACTGTGATCGCAGGCACCATCAACGGATCCGGCACTCTGATCGCCCAACTTACTCGTCTCCCTGGAAAGAACACCGTTACCGATATTGCCGAACTAGTCGAGGAAGCAGCAAATTCCAAACCAAGGATCCAGGACATTGCAGATCGTGTCGCAGGGTGGTTCGTGCCTGTCGTCACGGCCGTTGCCATTATTGTCCTTGTTGTCTGGACCGTCATCGGTGTCAGAGTTCATGGCGAACCGACTGGGAAGTCGATCTCCACTGCCATCACCTACGCTATTGCTATCCTCGCTGTCTCTTGTCCTTGCGCACTCGGCCTTGCGGTGCCTATGGTCTTGGTTGTGGCCGGTGGCATTGCCGCTAGAGGAGGTGTCATCATCAAATCAGCCGAGTGCACCGAGAGGGCTCGAAAGGTTAGCGATGTCGTATTCGACAAGACTGGGACCATAACTGAGGGCGATCTTGACGTTATCGAGGAACAGATTCTGCTTGCCGACCATGACGAGGCTCGTGCCATCACCAAAGCCCTTGTGGCAGGCAACAACCACCCCGTGTCTACAGCCCTGGCGAAATACCTTGCCTCACGGGCAACCCGCGAGGTCAAGGTTACCGATTCTCGAGTCATCCCTGGCGCAGGTGTTGAAGCAAGCTACAATGGCCACAAAGTCTGCGCCGGAAACCCCTCGTGGACTGACGCCAATGCTCTGCCTTCCGTCATCCGTTTCCAAGAGTCGAACATGACGATCCTCGTCATCACCAGTGACTCTATCCCTATTGCCATATTTGGATTGCGCACACGTCTTCGTTCGGAAGCAAAAAAAGTTGTCGCTCAGCTCACACGTCAAAACATTGCCGTTCACTTGGTTTCTGGTGACCAAACTCAGGCCGTTGAGTCTGTCGCCGCCCAAGTTAGCATCCACAATGTGGCGTCTCGGCGCACCCCGTCGCAGAAGCGTGACTATGTTGCCTCGTTAATGTCAGAGGGCAAGATCGTCATGTTTGTCGGCGACGGAACCAACGATGCGGTGGCAGTCACCCAGGCTGATGTAGGCGTTCAACTTGGCAGCGCAGCTTCAGCCAGCGATGTCACCCGCGGAGCTGCAGATGTAGTTCTCCTTGCAGGCCTCGAGGGTATCCCCTTCGTGCTTGAGGTCAGCCGCGCCAGCTTCCACCGCATGGTGTTCAACTTTGTCTGGTCGGCCGTGTACAACGTGCTCGCCATCTTGCTTGCCGGAGGCGCATTCGAGCCTGTCAACTTCAAGATCCCTCCCGCATATGCGGGCTTGGGTGAGATGGTCAGCGTGATCCCAGTCATCGTCGCTGCCCTGACAATGTTGGGAAAGAAGATCCGATCCGAGACCTAAGGGGCAGGTGTTGAACACGTGTGATAAGGCCTAGCTGGCACGTTCAACACCTGCGGGCTGAGGCATAGATCGATTTTTTCTTTCTCGTCATTACTGGTTGATGACGGCTGTTCTGGGGGATAGGGATTCAACACCACCGACAAACGCAAAGGGATTGAAGTCTGGTCTGGGATTTTGCTTACTTTGCTTCGTTTACGAGTGCGATGAAGTCACTAGAGCAACCACGACATGGTTGCTCCACTGGGCTTCTCACTTCCGCTCGCTCTGAGGTAGTTCTTACTACAAGAAGACGTTTAACGTGCCGAGGTCTGCCACTCTAGTTCATCGCTAGAAGAGGTGACCAATCGATTACGGGAATATGAATACAAGAGACTGCGATTGCTTGTCCAACTCTCCTTTTGCTTGTGTGTCGATTTTCTTGCCAAGTTACGCCCTCGATGCGAAAATAGCCTCATTGTCATTCATGTGTCGAAAGATGTGTTGATGGGATACACGAGATGAGGCTTATCACAGATTCTCTGAAAACTAATCTCTTTCCATCTCTTCCAGTTCAGCTGAACCTGACATGGCGGCTTGTGTGGGAAAGGGGGAACGCAGAGCCCTGAAGAGCCTCAGCACATCAGAGTTGTCTTGTTACTGTGACCGAGCAGCGTCTTGTGAAATTTAGGATGTGAGGTCTGCTGAGAGTTGTTTCATTCTCTTCAAGGGAAGATTACATCAGAGTTGATTCGCCAAACGTACCTTGCCAGTGCCATGTACAGACATGTTGGATTGCACAGCGAATCACGATTCACACATTCTCCAACCTCACTCATTGGCCATATCGGAATAGACCTGCCTACAGCCGATGACGTCTTGCAACAATAATCCTCGCACTTTGTTATTTGCATTGCCCAATCCGGAGACGTGCATTACCAAACAAAATCTTACCGCCCCGCCGAAAAGACGGGACTTGCTCCGGATCCACCGTGAAGTGCTGTCAACGGTGAACGGCCCCGCAGGAGCCCAGCCACCAAGACTCGGAGGGCAACGATGTGAACCAGCCACATGGAGCCCGGAGGACCAGCTTGTGATCTCGGACTCTCGAATCGAGCGCAGTCCGCGGGGAGACAGGGTGTACGGATGCAATAAAGTTATTGCGTCCTGCCATGAGAGTAAGCGTATCAAAGCATACAAGAACGTCAGCATCCTTGCACAGCTGCCATGGGAGTCGATGCTAGGGTGCAAATTTCGTGCAGGCGATGACAGCATATGTCATGTGCTGAGCGGTGAGAGTAAAGTATGAGGCGTCGTGATGCGAGAAGTGAGGCTGGGTGGCGACAAAGGTGTGGCATCGTCGCTATAGGCCGTACTAACTCAAACCAACAACATGCAAAAGCCTGGCACATCGAGTTGACCACGTGAGCGGTCAAGGTGCGGATGTGACATGGAGCCGGGAGGATGGATTGCATTCATCGGGATCGTGATTCTGGTCTTGATGCACCACGGAGGCTGACTTGCGTGGTTGGGTAAGTTCCACGATGGAGGTGGTTTGAGACCACCGACCAGTCACCGCCGGGCCGGATCGGTGTGTAAGCCGGTAAGGGTAGGGTTGCTGTTGGTCCGGCCGACATCTGTGGGCGGCGAGGAAGAGAAAAAAAAAGCAAAGAAACAAACGCGAGAGGAAGTGCGGGCAGGGTTCAAGGTTTGACTCGTCGGCATTGCGATGACAGATTTGGCTAACAGATTGGATACCCGCTCTAAGCGCATGCGCGACTTGCAAGTGATGAGCATTTTTATTTTGAGTGACACTCTCTGCCTTGGAAGTTAACAAACAACGGATTTGCACGGGGACAGGGCAGTGACCCTGGGTGCCAACAAGAGCCACGATGTGAAAGAGGCTGAGAATGGCAGGCTGTCTCGTCCATGATCGATGGAGAGAAATAACTCGGAGTTGCGAAATAGGGTTTATGCGTGCAGCAAGTGGCATCGTCATGCGCAGTGGGGACGGATCTCGTTCTTGTGCACATGTCGTGGTTTGGCGGCGGACGTGTGACCACCGGCCAAGCCCGCAGCGTTTTTGGCGTCCGGTTCCTTGGGTTATAGGCGGATCGTAAAGTGCGTTGGCGCTTGTTGGCTTCGGGCTCCCATGCAGTTGAGGAGGGATGGCCATTTGTACGTGGACTGGATGTAAGGATGACCGTCTAATGCAGGGTACTCGTTGGGCAACTGAACCGTCGTCAGTCGGTCCAGTGGTGGTAGGTTCTTTAGATAGACGAGAAGGTATGGAGAACTAAGGCGATGGATGTTGACCGAGAGTTTGCGAACACACCCGACTGTGAAAGTCTGAAGTTTCGAGGTCGGCGAGTGGAACTTTCTGGTTCCGTATATCGGCGCTTCACTCAGGTCCGGGCAGGCAGGCAGGCACGGCCACCATACAGGAAGACGGCAGGTTCGGGATGGGAACATAACTGGCAACTGCAGCTCGGTCGATCTGATGTCGTGCCTGCCGGTGCCTTGGACTGAAGCAACATAAGCAGCAGATTGAGCAGCAAAAGGAAGGCATGGAGGGGTCTTGGCACGGCTCTTGCTATTTGTGTTTGGTCTGCCCACCTAATGGAAGGCGCGGACCGGCACGAGAATGCGACTGCCAAACACTCACCTTCCTCACCTCACCCTAAGGTACCCTTACCTTAGGTGATACAGTACGTAGCGAGGGACTAAACGCTTATCTAATCTGATCTTGCCATTCTGAGCTCCGTAACCATCCGGACTCCTCTTTTGCCTTTGTCTTTTTTTTATCCTTCGGGAAGCGTTGCACATTTTTTGTTCGGGCTCAAACGGGAGGCGCCTCATCTTGCCCTTTTCCAGCAGCCGGTCGCCGCAGACGGGAAGCTCAGCCTCCTCACGTTTGTCCAATGTTTGTCCGTCACTACTTCGTACATACGTAGTAGTATGTCAACTCCAACTTTTGCTTATGGTTTATTACCCGCTGCTGACGCCGCAGTCCCCTTGTTGCGCACGGCCTCTGGGGGTTCCATCACTTGACAGGGCTGCCCGGAACGACTACTTTGCATCGGCTTATTAGCCAAACGCCAATAGGCCCAAATACTCTGTACCATGCTCTCTTCTGGATAGGCCATGCGGCATGCCATGGCAGATGCGAATCGGCTCGTTAGAGTGGTGTCATCCCGCCATGTCCGCCTGATGCCCCCATTCTACCCGCCAGAGACCCACGAGCTACTAATTAGTAATTGGAGAGGCGTATCCGTACCGATCCTGATAGACCAAGGGACCAAGGACATGGGCTTCGCTTCCCGCCCGAGCCGTCGATAGCTTCGACAATCCCAACTCTGATCGGGTCTTGGCTCGACCTTCATAGATACTGCCCATTCAGCTTACCGCGTGCCGTGTCTGTGACGCCTGCACCTCGTCCTGCGGCCTCCGAATCTCTCCTCTGGGGCTGCCCAGTCTGCCTGCATGCCGTGTCGTTGGACCAGGCTGCTCGTTGGGTCGTCGTCCTGCAGCCTGCAGTGCGAGGCAAGCTGCAAGTCGCGGCAGCCTGGGATCGCCGCAAATCGACAATTCCCCCTTGGAAAGCCCATCTTAGCCATCGCTAAGGCGGCAGCAGCACACCCTTACCGTTACAGCTCTTCCAATGAGACCGGGGTCTGGAGGAACTTCTGCTGTGCCTTGCTCTAGTTGCACACAAGTCCGGCTCTCAAGGGACCATTCACCGTCTTTGCATTTGTAATGACCATCATTTCTCACAATCCGTTGTGCTGAACACACCGCAAGGTTGTTGATATTGTGCATGACATTGACAGCCGGCGGGCGGCATACGCAGTATGAAGCTGGAATGGGATGAGGTAGGCTGGCCGCAGACTTGGCCGTGGAGCTGCTATGCTTCCCTTCCCCTTCCAAAAGCACCTTGGATCATAGTGATTCACGGTCAAAACACCACCGACTGTGGAGTCGAGTCAGGAATGTTGCTCCATTTCGTACGGCACGGTCCCAGAAGGGCACGAACAGAGAGAAGAGTGACGGGAATCCCTCCGCAACACACAGACGCACAAGAATCGGATACAGGGCACAGGCGGCACCCTTGATCCCTCATCCCTCATCCTAGGCCCCTTGAGTCCTTGACAAGCATCGCATCCGAGCACTGACTGGCATCCTCACCTCCAGGCTCCAGGCCTCCCAAGCATGGACCCAACAGCCAGGATTAGGGCCATGGGTTGGAGGAACTTGGAGGAACTTGGAGCTGCGCCCGGGTCACTGGCCTTTCTGGGCAAGGCTAAACCCCCACGGACAACTGTCATTCGTCCACCAATCCGTAACTCGTTTTTTCTCTCGCTTTCAACCTGTGCCAGCGAAATCCCATCTGCACCTCTTACGTTGCATCATCTTTTCAGCCCATTCACACAACGTCCGTCATCCCTAGACGTCCGCGAAACCGCCGCCGGTCAACAATTCGACACCGGTGTGGTTCCCTACCAGCGCAGTAGTTGCAACTTGCCGCTCCAGCTTCTTGGGGTTCCCACCGATCTGATTCCACTCTAAACCCGCTAGTGTTCCTTTTCTTGGCCACCAAGTGGCTTTCCCCCGTCTACCAACCGAGACAAGCGGCCCAATACTGCCAAACAAAACCCGGTGCCACGCCTCAGCTCACGAAAGGGAGAGGGAGCAGCATCAAGGCAGGGCAGGGTAGGCCAGTTCACAGGAACAGGACCTCTTATTGCGGTCAACGTCTAGGCTTCCATTCAATCGTCCGAGTTGTGTCAACTTTGGCCAGTCAAGGTTCCGTGCCGTTCCGTTAACGCAGCTGGGCCACATCACACATTGAATCAGCACACAAACAGACTATCCGTATACTTCTCAGTCTCTCTCTTTCTCAGTCTCTCTCCCTCTATCGTCCACACCCCCGACGATAGCCACCCCCACCAAGCTACCATTCCCACGCCCACGCCCACTCCCTCCAGACCAGTCCGCCGCGGTGCCCCCCTCCATCCCTCCATCCAGAGCCCACGGTCAAGGTCCATGGTCCACAGTCCACTCACACTACTCGCGCTTCCCTGTCGTCTCTGTTTCTGACCCGTCACTCGTTGCTTCTTCTTGCCTGTCCGGGCTACTGCCACTGGCACTCGACTGGTGAGGAGCCATGAGCCAAAGAAGGGCATCCGGCCACAAAAGCAAGCCAAAGGCACCTTTCCCTCCCGACCCCGACGCCGATACGGTTGCTTTGGCTCTAGAACCTCTGCCTCTTCTTGCACCTGCAGACGGTCCCACGAACGACAGCACTGCCGCTGCTGAAGCTGATGTTGCGAATCCTTCGACTACCTCATCATCCGTACAAACCGCCTCTGACCCATATAACACGGCACGCCACCCTCGATCTCGCCCTTCCACTTTGCGAAGCCGACCCTCTACCCTTTCCCACGCTTCCAGCGCCGGCGAACATGGTGACGATACGATCGAACCGAACCCTCAGTCTCCCGTCCCGCATCTAGACGACGGCATAATGCCTTCGAAACCTTCTCTCTTGCGCTCTTCGCGCGACGACGCCCCTTCATACGGCGCCGTATCCCAAGATCCCAGCCGCAATGTATCACCTACCGGGAGTGATTCAAGGACGGGAAACGCACATCCAATGCGATATGTATCCGACACCACCAGGTCAGCTTCCTCGAGGTTCTCCACTGCCTCGAGAAGGGAGAGCTCTCGTCTGTCCGAGGAGTTGGATGCTGCCGCCCTTACAACCGGGCTGGAGGGGCGCTTTGGTGTAACCCAAGCTCCGGTGACGACAAACATGCTCGAGGATGCAAAATCAGACGCGGCCGAGGACGAGGTGGACTACGATGACTACACAGGCAGCGAACCCGACGAGGATCCGGCTGATAATTCGCCTCACGAAGTCGTCCGCGCCTCGGTGCCACCAACGGATAATATCACCCTGTCCATCAACACTCCGAGAATGTGGACGCTGTCGTTTTTGTTTTCAGTGCTTGGTTCCTCTACCAACTTGTTCTTCTCGCTACGATACCCCAGTGTTGCTATTACGCCCGTCATTGCCTTGTTGCTTGTCCACCCACTTGGTCTCATGTGGGACTACCTCCTCAAATTTCACAGCGATCCTGCGGAGGAATTTCTGGATGGTGTTCTCCAGACTGATGCCGTGAACCGGCCGCCAGCGAAACGATCCGTGACCCGATTTCGCAGATGGCTTGCGCAAGGTCGGTGGAACGAAAAGGAGCATACTTGCGTCTACGTGAGCAGCAACGTCTCGTTCGGCTTCGCTTTTGCTACCGACGTCATTGTCGAGCAGTCTAGGTTTTACCACCAGGAAGCCACAATCACCTATCAAATTCTCCTGATCCTGTCGACTCAAATCCTCGGCTACGCTTTTGCCGGCCTTACGCGTCGATTTCTGGTTCGACCCAGCGGTATGATTTGGCCCGGAACCTTGATGTCTGCGGCCATGTTCGGGACTCTTCACAAGGAAGAGAACAGGATCGCGGACGGCTGGAGGATCTCGAGGTGGAAGTTTTTCTACCTCGTTTGGTTCGGCGGTTTCGTCTTTTACTTCCTTCCCGGCCTTCTGATGCCTTGTCTCAGCTACTTCAACGTCATTACGTGGTTTGCGCCGAAAAACGTGGTGGTTGCCAACCTATTTGGCACTGTTTCTGGCCTGGGACTGTTTCCCCTGACCTTCGACTGGGCTCAGGTCACGTATATTGGATCTCCCCTTTTGGTCCCTTTCTGGGCTGCGATGAACGTCATCGGCGGTCTCGTTATCGTCATGTGGCTCATTGCGCCTATCGCCTACTACGCCAATGTGTTCTATTCATCGTATATGCCAATTTTGTCTTCTGCGGTATTTGACAACAAGGGCAAGGTCTACGATGTGAGCAAGATCCTGACATCCGAGTTCCTCTTCGACAGAGATGCATACAGCAAATACAGCCGAGTGTTCCTGCCCATCACCTATGTGCTCAGCTATGGTGTTCAGTTCGCTGCCCTGGCGGCGCTGCTGACGCACACGGTTTGCTGGCATGGCAAGGATATGTGGAATACGTGGAAAACGGCCATGGCGGAAGCTCGCAATGAAGGTCAGGCGGTTTACCAGCCTGTCTCAGGCAGCTCTGAGCACATCAGACCCCAGCGATCATTCAGCAGTCACGGAGGTCTCTCAAGATCTTCATCCAACCTCGAGGGCATGATGTTCCGAGAAGATGTTCACTGCCGGCTGATGAAGCGGTACAAGGATGCTCCCCTTTCCTGGTATCTAGCAACGTTCGTCTCGATGCTGGCAGTGGGCATTTTTGTCGTCGAATAGTAAGACTCACCTCACAAATTGAATCGATTATAGGCTAACAGTATAGTTACCCCATCCACCTCCCGTGGTACGGCTTGCTCATGTCACTGGGGATCTGCGCCATATTCTTCATCCCTAATGGCATCATCATGGCAGTGACCAATCAGCACAGCAGCATCTACCTCATCTGCCAGCTCATCTGCGGCGCCGTGTTCCCTGGCCGCCCAATCGCAAACATGGTGTTTGTCACCTATGGCTACATCTCGTCAGCTCAAGGCATCAAGTTTGCCTCTGATCTCAAGCTCGGCCATTATATGAAGATTCCGCCCCGCATTATGTTTTCGGTGCAAATGGTGGCCACGATCGTGTCGTCCCTGACCCAGATTGGCGTTCTCAATTGGATGTTTGCCAATGTCAAGGGTATTTGTACGCCAGAGGCTGTTAATGGCTTCACATGCCCGATCGCGCGTGTGCACTTCAACGGCTCCATTCTCTGGGGTGTGGTTGGACCGGGCGAGTTTTTCGGACCGAACGCAACGTACCGCGGACTTGTGTGGTGCTTCCTGATTGGAGCCATCGCGCCAATTCCCCTGTGGCTCTACGCGCGCAAAAACAGGCACAGCATTCTCCGAAAGATTAACCTACCGGTCGTCTTCGGGTCCATGGCGTGGATCCCACCAGCGACGGGGCTCAACTTCTCGGTATGGGCGGTGGTATGCTATGTGTTCAACTACCTGGTCAAGAGGAGAAAGAGCGCGTGGTGGGCAAAGTACACCATGACTATGAGCGCGGCGTTGGACTCGAGTCTGGCGTTCGGCATCGTCGTGGTGTTCTTTGGCTTCGTCTACCCTGGGCACATGAAGGGCTTTAAATGGTGGGGTACAGAAGTGTACAAGCAGGGCTGCGACTGGCAAGCGTGCTCGTATAACACAGTGCCTGAGGGAGGGCATTTCGGCCCCGACAAGTGGTGATCCCTTTTGGCGACACGAAACGAAACGACTTTATGGAAATTATTTGATACATTTCTCGGCATGGCAAGCAGGTATAGGAATGGCATAGTTTTTGGATTAAGATGCAAGAGATGGAGTTTTGCCATTGGCCGGGGTTGATTCAAGCCCTAGGGATAATCATTAACGCATTTAGAAGCATGTCATAGAGAGATGCTGCATCGCGAAATTTGATGCAAAGACCACTTTGGGTCTCGGTTTACGGAGTACGCCTGCCTCGATTCGTGCTGATGAATACAATCTGAAATGAACAGTGAGTCACAGGGTCCAAATAGAGAAACCAGTGACTCTTATTCCCGCGCGTAGGCTTCGTACACTACGAAGATCAAATTCGTCATCGTGGCTCCAGACCGTTTGATGCCCCCTCGTCGAAACCCAACTCGTTGCTGTCCGTGCCGGGACATCGCCGACCTTCTCGAAACGGATTGGGGGCGGCATCTGAATCCTTCGGTTGTGGGCGCAAGTAAGTCGGAGAACTGTATGCGAGATTGACATTGCCATGAAGGAAAATGAGTCAGCCTGCCCCTTGCTGGGATAGGATAAGCTAGGCAATTTTGGGGTTGGAATAAAAAGTGAGGCCAAATTCGAGTGGATTGATCTTTGCGGCTGACGCTACTCTCGTATTGGCTGACGGGTGCTGTTGGAGCCGCTGCCGATTGCGACGTTCCATGGAAAGCGAGTGTGGGAGGGTTTTCGTCCTGTATTCTGACGGCCGTCAGCACATTTAGGATTCGGTTGAGAGGATCGCGATGGGCAGGGGGCTTGGAGTATCGGATTGTTGATATTGAGAGGGGTTGGAGGTTCGCGGGGTGAGGGGCATTGAAGTTGAGGATTTAAGAGGGCTCTGTAGGACGGCGATTCGAGAGTTGAAAAGACGCTGATAACTTTTCATCCCATTCGTCTTGTTTGTCCTGCTTGAAGGCACGTTCTTGACGCATTACAACTAGACCTCGTACATCTCAACTCCAGAAACTCAATTCGCTCCAACTTGAACGTCAGTTCATCTCAACATCAAACCCAAGGCAAATATCGCAACCACCATCAACACCAGCTCAAACAAAGCAAGACAATCTATCTACCCACCCAAAAACCTCTTGCATAAATCTCCTCCAAAAATCTTCGTCAACCATGGCACCGACACAAGCATCCCACCTCCCCACGACCCTCCGCTCGCCGACCCACCCGCTCCTCCTCCGCACCCTGGAAGAATCCGATTTCGCCGCCGTCTCGGCCGTGCTCTCGGACCCGGAAAATACGAAGTACGACCCGCACGCCTCGGCTATCTCCCCCGAGGTGGCCAAGATCGTGATTGCGAGGATGAGGGAGAGCGCTTCCGTGCCGAGCGTCGTTGACGAGGCGAGCGGCAAGGTCGTGAGCGGGCCGGGGAGGGTGAATTTAGTTGTAGTTCATGTTGGTGATGTTAGCGGGGACACGGAATCGTCAGGGGGGAGGGGGGAGCAGGAGAAGGAGGGAACGGTCATCGGGTTCGGTGGGTACGGCGGCATCAACGAGCACGGAGAGGACGGGCAGAGGATCAGGGTCGGCGACGTGGGCGTCATGATTAATCCGGGGTATCGGGGCCGGGGGTTCGCGGCCGAGGCGGTGCGGTTGGCCGTCGAGTGGGGGTTTAGGAAGGTCGCCGAGGGCGGGCTGCAGCTTGAGAGGGTGAGCGCTACGATGAGCGAGAGGAATGTGCCGATGAGGGGGTTGGTTGAGAAGAGGTTTGGGTGGGCGGGGGTCGTGAAGCCTGGGAAGGAGGAGGGGGATGGGGAGGTGTTTTTCGAGGTTACGGGGGAGACGTGGAGGAGGTGAACGGGGTTTGATGAACTGGGAAGGGTATCTAAAGTTTGTTTGAGAGCGGTTGGAGATCTGGGTTTGGTTTCGTTCTGTCTTTGTTGTTTCCCGTCTTGGTTGAGGGGCGGCTCACGTTGAATGTCTTGCTCGGGTTTATTCAAGAATGAAAGGGTGATGTTGCCCCTAAGTAGGGAGCTATGAAACCAGAAAGAAAATAGCGGCAGAAATCATTCTTAAAGATCATGGAATTTGATGCCCATCCGAGACCTAGAATCGTGTGTACTATTCTACTGGGCGGGCTCCAAGGTTAGACCAGAGTCATCTTACAGTATGATCGTACGAGGGCCGTACACGCCTATGGTGTCTTGGCTTCGATGCCTCCGAAACCCAGGCCTGTAAGCTCATGTTTGTAGATCTGTAAGCGGAGTCTGGAAGGACACGAAATTGTTCACGGAAAAGAGCATGATTACAAACACCCGAATCACATCGAGTACGCATCACTGAAGTGAAGTTGAATGTCAGTTGTTTTACTTGCGTCCTACGCAAAGCTCAAGACTCCCAAATAAGCACAATCACAGAATCAAGATGGTCACCATCGCCATCCTCACCCTCCTCCTCTCCATCCATGAAGCCCGAACCGCCTCGCCTCTTCACATACACCTGCCAGACCTCTCCCTTCTCCCCAACAACAGAATCCAGCAACAGCCATACGTTCCTCGTGCCCCTCCACGTCACGACTTCTTTATCCTCCGTAGAGTCGTGCAGCACGATACCCTCACCTAGCGGCATCTCGGCCTCCTGGCCGTATTGCATAGCCCCCTGGAGATCCGCATCGGCTTCCATGGGCACGACCTCGGACCCGGCGCAGTAGTGCGTGAGCGAGTACCCGTTCACCAGCACCCAGTCGTCGGCGAACCGGAAGCGCTGCAGGAAGCAGGCCTCGCCGCAGACGGACGTCACCGCGTGGCCCTGGCTGGGATCGAAGCGGTGGCGGGACTTGTAGTGGCGGAGGGTCAGCGGGGTTACGCCCAGGTCGTAGGTCGCTGCTTGGATGTTGTAGAGGGCGTCTGTGGGGGAGTAGAAGCTCGGGAGAACGTGGAAGGAGAGGTCGGTGTGGGTCGTCACGCAGTCGTGGAGGATGCTGTCCCATTTGGTGTGGTTTCCGGTGAACCCTTCTTCGGGCCGGCACGGCAGGTGAGAGACGAGTAGGGCACCGGGCGGGGTGAGGAAAATGGCACCGCCGCCGTGGGTGACTGCTGTGTCGTTCTCGACGGACCAGTCTGGCCGCTCGCTGGGAAGCCCGATGTAGTATGGGCTCGAGGCGTCAAATTTGGAAAGCCTTTGGGTGAGCTGTCCTGGGGTGGGGAGGAAGATGTCGTCGTCCAGGAGGCCAAAGTACTTCTTGCCGTGTTCCTGCTCGGTCAAGGCCTCGTTGACGTCCATGAGAATGGTGACCAAGTCAAGATATCTCGAAGGTTTGTCCCGTTTCTTTTCTAGTGGCACCACTGTAGCGTCTATGCCGAACGCTTGCAGCTTCTCGTATATTTCCCACGCCTCTCCACTGGTGGCTCGGTAAAGCGTCACGACGACAGTCGCCCCGTTCGATTTGCCATGGCCGTTCGTGAGCCACCTCTGCCAGTCCATGATGAGGGAGTCATTGGCGTTTGTGAGGCGCTTGTAAGTCGTGGAGATGCCGAACAGCAAATCGGAAGCGTCGACGGCGCCTGGTAGTATGCTTGTGGTTACGGGAAGATCGTTTGCATCGCCCTTGGGGTACATATCGAAACTCTCGTCATCCCAACGAATGTTTTGAAACTCCTTGTCGGCAAACGCGCGCTTGATGTTTGTCGTTGGGAACCTCTGAGGGGCTTCTGGTACGACCCTGATCCTCTGACAGTACCAAGATATGTTTTGTGTAAGACTGTGCCGCTCCGCAAATTCTCTCAGGTAGTCGCTGCCATGTACAGAAGTTTCTTTTTGGCTGGTCTTGACCACCGGCACAAGAGGATCGACGTCGATGACTTCGTAAGCATCTTGTCGACTTTTTGCAACCTGAATCAATATGAAAAGAAGGACAAGCAAAAACGTTACCGCGTGTAATGCCCTGGCATGGTTGTGATAAGCGTACATGGGCTGCATTGTGGGTGGAAGGGCGCCCATTTTGTCAATAAATCAAGGCCGCTATCAAAAGCAACACTTGACGCGAACGAACAAACATATCCCCCCATTCGCAGGACATTGCCATCTTTTTGAGGGGATTCTGAGGAATGTTGGCCACGATAAAGGGATGGTGCGTGGAATTCAGTCCGCCTCCGAGGTAGTGAGAGGTAGTGAGACACACCATACACACATCCGGCGAAACGCGTAGACTATGGCGCCTCCATGCCAAGTGCAGAGACACAACGCTGCTGCACCCAGAATATCTTCACCCAAGTATGTCAGAGCTGTAGGACAGTCCTAAAATCATTCGAGTGTCTTGTTTTCAAACGTGTAAGACCAATATGTCGAGTTGCGTTGCTGCCAGTAGAATTTCCACTGCAATGCTTCGTACCACTTCTCCCTGACGATGAGTTTAGCTGGTGATGATGGAATGGCAAGGGCTTCTGTGCACGAATCCCGTTCGAAAGTTGTAGCAGAGCACTGAGGACAGTACTCCGTACCATCATGGCGCTCGATGCCCGACGCAGCAAGTTTGGTGATTTAGGTTTAGATGTGGTCGAGGAGGCTCTTTGTGGGGTTCTCGAGTAACGTCTGTCGACGGCCGGTCATGATGAAAATGGAAAGCCTCTTCGGGAAAAGAGTTAATTGAACTCGGGCCGACGAAACTGGATGAACGGGCCTGTTCATGAGATGGTTCGGGAGATGAGAGAGGGTGTGCAACCAAAAAGTTGGCGTCTTTGGGCCGTTGGGGAAGAAGACGGGCCCGGGTGCTTAGCTAAGGCGCTCTCCGTCTCCGAGACTTCTAGGGAAGGCGGGTCGCTTATGTCGACGCTTCCTTTTTGATGAGCCAAGAGAAGATCTCTACTCAAGGCAGTTTAGCATCTATGGTGCCTACTCGGTGATACGGTAATTGTCTGGATGCTATACTTGTGTCCTCGAGCCGTTGTTGTGTGACACAACCCCTCGTTCTACATCAACCTCAACAGTAGAGCGACCCTTGCCAGCCTCCTCTCAATTCAAAGCTTCTCGGAGATATCATCAGACATCGCACAAGAGTATCTTCCTTCTCCACACATTTATTCTCCTTCCGACGCCGTGCAACGCAGCAGTGGTGCAGCGCCGGCCACGACGAGTTTGCATCGAGGGCGAGCCGTAGAACCACGAGGTATCAGGTCGCACTGTGAGAGGTGACCGCCGTCACCTCCTCAGGCCAGTATCACAGAGACATTTATGTCCTTTGCTACCTGCGACTTAAGCTTGGCGGACTCCTTCATCATCCTGGTTGGTTTCGAATGGATTTCGAGGCCTCATGTTAGCTTCTCTTACTTGGAAACGTAGAGTACAGCCTTGACCAGAATCGGGTTCTGGTGATCAGGAACAACGGTTATCAACATGTTCAAGCCCGGAGAACTCGAACACCAAATCTTCACTGCAGATTCGAAACGAAAGGAGATCTCGACGAGACCAGCACTCCCTAACATTGCTTGCTGACTCCGTGGCCTGATGGACTACGGATGGCCTTACTCTTGGCCGCCGCATAGGTGGAGCTGCTCATCCGTCGGTCGAGCTACACAATCACGCTTTTCATCCACGCTGTGTACGACTTACTCCCGAATTCTGCATGGAAAAAGAGCAAAGTATCCCGAAGACGATGCGCACGGCCGTCACCGCTGCTATTCTTAAGTCGCACTACGCATGGCGACGTCGCCACCCCTCTCCTGTCACTCACTGTGGTGTCACCGAGACAGGGAATGGCCATCTGAAACCACGACGGCATCTTTACCAGTACTTCCCTCAGGAGCCTCAACAGCGCCGGATTTGGCACTCTATTGGGCCCCTGAACATTTGGAACCAAAAACCACGGTCCAAGGCAGCTCGTTGTCGTCAGGATCTAGCGGGGTTGCCGTCTCTCTTTGCGGCATCGCCTAACGCTGCGAAACATTTGAACAAACGCCTAGATATCAGTTCGTCAATCTACAACAAGGGTCCGAAAAGCGGCTGTCGTCCAAGTCTACTTCTATCCTTGCAAAGTAGATGAGCTGTCTTTCAGGGTCCATGACCCCGGCCAGCTCATCATTTTGTCCGTTTGCAAGATTGCCCAGCCTGGGGGCCGCGACCTCGCCTGACTGAATGCTTGTCGAAAGTAGCGGTGCGCGGTAGGCCGCAGAAAGCCAATGCCTACTTACCATATTAACGAAGCACTAAGCAAGGGGTCCATTGACTCGACTATGGCCAATGCCGTTCTCCGTATTCTCGACATGCTGTGGATTCGTGAGTACTGCCACTCGTAGCATCACTTCAGCAACCCAGCGAAAGGTGTCAAGACAGTCGGATCTGTCCAGGGCTGATTCCATCAGGCCGATCGTGCTTGACCGACAACCTATTCGAATAAAGGTCTCCACCGTCTGGCCGATACCACTGTTGTAAGGAAGACTTCAGCCGATGGACCCGCTACGCCATCTTAGGGGCAGTAACCCAAGATAGACCGTACTCTTGTGCTTCCCATCGGACATTTTCTTCGTGCTTGTACGCAGACAAGCTCGTGGGGGAACAAGGAGCTTTCTGGTGACAGCTGCAGCCACCCCCTTCAAGAGGAGCCACACAAAAGCATGATACGGATCATGCTTCTCTCGAAGAAACCAGGATTATCTTAGCAAATCACTGGTCTGCCTACGGATATGCACATAGCCAGGCCACAAAGAAGATGATCCGGCTTTGGCGGTCTGACGAGAGGCCAACATCCACGCTCGCTCATAGGATTACGTGTCATTCGGAGAGGAATAGTCCAGTATTCACGATCGACCGCTAACGCGAAGGCTTTCAGTCATGGCAAACCGCAACTGGGCGTCTTTAGCATGTACTCTGGTTACTCTCTGTTCTTCAGGGCCGCGGTCGCGCGTGCCGAGTCAGGTTTATGTTGCCCTGAGATCTTCAACACTGCAGGATGACCAGCCTTGTTCCACCATCTCGAACAAGCTGTTAGAGTCAACGGCCAGATGGCACTCTATGCACCTATCCGCGAACCCGCTCTGCAAATCCCACCCCAGTGCGCCTCCAAAAGACGGGACCCATACCTGTTTGGTCTTTGCGGGAGCGTCTGCTGTATTTGCGCTTGCAAACTTCCCCAATGACTCTAGAGTTTTGGCGGATGAGCTCCACATTCTTCTGTGAAGCCTCTCAACGGACCAAAAGTTTGAGCTGGTGATATCTGATGAAACCTGCCTAGCTTCGATCTCTGGCCTCTTCCAAATAGGCCCTCCCAGTATGGCTCAGTAGCTCAGATACCTCTCATGTTAGCACACGACAGGCTCACAGCTTGGCTGCTTTTGTGAGTTTTCTCCAAGTTGGGCGGACTTGCGGATCCTCCTGCATGGAAGCTTTCCCGGAGCCGTTTGGCCTACCCGGTTCTTCAACGCCGAGACGACACATGCGGTAACTTGCGACCACCACACAAGCATCAGCAGTAACATCACTTCATTAGACTTGGTCTCGTGAGTTCTCTTCCAAGGGAAACATATTAGACCGCCTTCAGTCTGTACTCTCCGTGTCTCCCACTTCCACCATCTTACCAGTCATCTATCACTTTGTAGCCTCACCTCGATAAGGCAAAAGAAAGAGCGGTGGCCGGTCACAAACGGAGACCTCAATGCTGAGAGGTCGATTCCAAGACACCGCAACAAAGAAATCTGCACCGAGAGCGTCGAAACTCAAGAAGAAGCCCCGAGCCCCGTACTGGAGTGCAGGATCCGTTGCAGAATTGGCCGTGTCTCCAAGAAAAGCGACAATCTCGAACCCCCTTGTCCTGGAAAACTTTGCCAGCGTGCTGCACGCCCGTGGATGTTGAGTCGCCAACCCCCAGAACGAAGACATCAAGTGTTTGCCGACTGCCAAAGACCTAGCAGTTACCTCTACACCTGGTCTCGCTATTGCTGCAGGACTTGTCTTAAGTCTTCCATCGTCCCCCCCTCTTTTTAGGAACAGGTTCGCCTACGCCGGCTCACCAAGGTCCTGTCCGCATCGCAGCATAGCACCACCTTCGAGACATCTTCCACCGACAAACAGCCGGCAAGATGCTTTCCGTATCTTCTCTTCTTAACCCGTCGCCTCCAGGGCCGCTTCCTGCCCCTCGGTTCCTCCCAAGTCCTGCAATGTCCTCGCCGGGAACCTGCTACTCAGACAGAGCTCCGTCACCATATCTTGACCGACCCGTCGTTCCAAAGCTCAAGATGTCCAAGGATCCGTCTCCAGTATCCAAGTACAAGCCTCGTGGAGTCATCAAATACTACCCCTTTGAGAATTTGGACGACATATCCCGCCGCGAGGTCCATCGCTTTCGTGTCTCGCCATTTGGACGTATCCAGGAGTCATGTGCCCATATTCCATACAACAGCGGGAAGAAGGACTTCTTCGAGAAGACGGGGCGTGAAAGCTTTGAAGGTCCGTGATTCCAATGCCGAGATTCTCCGGCTGCCTTTGCTGATCGAGCTGTCTAGTTTTCAAGTATGAGTTCAAAGTGCCAGGAGAAGACAACGACTTCACTGTCATGTGGGACTACAACGTCGGTCTCGTCCGCATGACTCCCTTTTTCAAGTGTTGCAAGTATTCCAAGGTAGGGCTTCGTAACTCTATGATACGAACTCTACTGACATATACAGACTGTTCCGGCAAAGATGTTGAGCCTGAACCCTGGACTCAAGGATATCACGCACAGCATCACGGGAGGCGCAATAGCAGCTCAAGGTTGGCTGAAATGTCTCTTCCAACTATGAATTCTGGAAACTAACTGTTTCAGGGTACTGGATGCCGTACGAATGTGCCAAGGCAGTATGTGCCACGTTCTGCTACAATATCGCCGGAGCCCTTATCCCCATCTTTGGCCCTTCATTTCCGTCCATGTGCGTCCCGCCAGGCTCGCCAGAGTACCAACGCATGGTGATAGACCACCGTATCGTCGAAGACGCCATCAAGGATGCCGACAGGTCACGAAAAGTACAGCACCGCGCTCTCCCGCCTATGACCCTCGGTCACATGCCCAACATTGAACGGCGCCCCATGCGACCCCTTCGCGACGACAGAAGACTCCGACTTAACACGACTCGTCTAATGAGCCCCTACAGCGATAACGACGGGGAGGGCGGCACTCGCTCGTGCCCAGACTCGGCGTCCAGCAACGGCTCAGACGGCGTCGGCTACAGCTACGGATATCACCAGACCCCGGCACGGCACTCGCAGCCACCCACTTCCGGATGGGTGGCTGCGAATCGTCCAGAGCCGTACCGCTTGGCCGACGAGATCTACCGCACAGCCCATACACCTCATCCGTACCTCAGCGCCGTCCCCCGCTTCACGCCCCTGAACAATAGGCACACGCCGGCCCCTCGTCCGCCGTGGTCACAAAAGCGTCCCGTCAATCACGACGACGGCGATGGCGGCTGTGACAGTAGCGTTGGCGAGAGTATCCACGTCAGCAGCCCCACGCTGAGCGTTCAGTTCGACACGCGGCGGAAGGAAGAAGAGTCGGACGCCGAGATTGCCGAGCAGAATGCTGCTCTGGGCCTCATGACGCTCAAGACGGCGTCTCGTAAGGAGTCTGGCTACCAGAGCGACTTGGACAGCTCTGACTTGCACCGCAGCAAGCGGCGGCGGGCCACGTCCGCTTGAACTAACTGGGGAGGACGGGACAAAGAACGGGAAGGGAAGTGATGGATGACTCGAACGACTTGAACGTATTCTAGATTTCCATGTTTTTGCTCGCGCACTCACTTTGTATTTCTGTTTCTTGGGTGCCCAAATAATGTTTCCGGATGGAACAGATCAACTCGACAAGTCTATTGTCTCTGCTTTCCAGCTTCATTTCTGAAAAGTCGGGGGTTAAGTACGGTGTTTGGTGAAATGCAAAAGCATTTAATAAAGTAGTCAACATGTCTGATCATCAAGACTTCCTTCTTCGCAACCGCAGCAGATGCCTCTCTTCTAAACATTCAATCATCATGCAGTCAAGTTCAACCCGAAGCCAGACTACCTCTTCTCCGCAGCCTTCTTCACCTTGAACTCCTCAACCCACCCCTTGGCCCTCGCCACAGGAACAACATACACCCTCACGATCCCATCCACAACCTCCACACTCCCGCCGCTCAAAATCTTCAACAGCGAAGCCTTCTTACCAACCTTGACCAGCCCGCCCGCCGCCGTCTCCATGTAACACTCCACCCCGGCCGGGCTAGCATACTCCCCCTTCTGATCCCACGGCAGAGGCAGGATATACCCCAAATGATCCCCCACGCACTCCGTCTCGTTCCACGCCTTTATGAAATCGCTCTCCATCTGCAGGGGGTACAGCAGCACCGCGGGGAAACTCAGACTGCTCGCCGGATCCTCCTCGTCAGGCACGAGCCTCATCCGCGCGTCCTCCATCTCGGGCGGCTGCTCCGTCGTCCGCGTCTTGATCCCCCGCGCGGCGAGCGCGGCCCTCAACAACATCTCCCGCCTCCTCTCCCCCGCCTTCCTCTCCTGCTCTCTCTTCGTCTTGGCGTCGGCGCGCTCCGCGGCCTTGACGATGTCCCGCGCCACGGCCTGCAGCGGTTTATTCCCCTCGTCCAGCGCCAGGCCCCTCGCGCACGCGTCGTCGGCTTCCGCGATGCGCTCGACCTTGAGCAGGGCGCGCGCGGAGCGGTAGTAGGCTTTCAGGTTCTTCGGGTTCAGCCGCAGCGCGAGGCCGCAGTCCGTCCAGCACGACCTGAAGTTGCCGAGCTCGAGGTGGCACGCCGCGCGGTTGACGTACAGCGACTCCAGGACGGATCTCTGCTTGGCGATCTCCTCCTCGTCGTCCTCAACCTCGACATCTCTTTCTTCTTCTCCCTCCCCTGCTGCGCTCTCGCCCTCAACCTTGGCCTTCTCCGTATGAAAAGTCTTCTCCCCCTTCGCCCTCCTCTTCTCCTCCACCGCCAAGATCTCAATCCCTTTACCATAAAACTCCTTCGCGTCAGCGTACATCTTGGCCTTGAAACACTCGTTCCCGCGCTCCTTGAACTCTTCTCCGTTCTCCCTCGCCGTCCCCTCGTACGCGAGCGCCTGCAGCGCCGCGACGTCGTCGTTCTCCTCGAGCGAGGTCATGAAGAGCGGGGACTTGTTCAGGTCGGCCAGGACTTCGTCGGCCGTCTTGCCGCTGAGCAAGGCGTGGCCGGGCGGGAGGGCCGCGCCTTTTGCTGCGCCGGGGATGGAGGCGGCAGCTGCTTGTGCTGCTGCCGCTTGCTCTGCGTCGCGGCGCTGGACTTCGGCGATCATGGCGTCGGCCATTTGGTCTGTGATTTCTTCCATCTGGACCATTGTTGCGGGATGAGGATGCGTCCCCGCTTTTTTTTTCTGCGGTGTGATTGTTGCTCAGTGTTTTCTGTTTCTGAGTTTGCCTGGCACTGGTCAAGTCGCAAACTGTCTGAGAGGCTGTGTAAACAATGGTTCGTCTCAGCTGAACGAGTTGCAGGTTGTGGTGTGAATCTGATGAGTCTCATATGAGATTTGTCGCTTGTTGTTTGTGAGCCTGTGATTGAGCGAAAAATTCGGAGGTGAGTTGAAGTTTGTGTGTGTGGTCGGCTTTACGGTGGCGATTTTCATTGGGCAGATCTTTCAAATTCTGGAGTTCATGGAGGAGCTGCGAACCTCGTAGAATTCTGACTCTTCAACCTCACTTGAGCGCAGAAGAAGTTACCCTGAACAATTCATCGCAGCTGATGATTGACTCGAGTAATTAAATAACATATTCCGTTGATTTGGAGTTATAAAAATCACCCAGCCAATTCACATTCAAGTGGAAATGCCAAGTTCATCAGAATGACTTCAATTCTATTAGAGTGATTAACTAGTTATGGTAAATGACCAAGTAATAGCCGCTCCCAACGCCGAATAAATGCAACAAAACTCCATGCCCGCCAATGACCAAAAAAGCGTCTCTAGTCTATCCGACACTCATGGATGAGACCAACTCCAAAATTCGAGCCCGTATCCGTGACGCCGTACTGTTTCGACCGAAGAAAAGCAAACAAACTCCCCTTCTATAGCCCTTTCTCATGCTTTGGTTGGGTCGTGAAATCTTTTTTGAACTCCGTTTCGTGAAATCTCCCCGCTCAGACCATATTCGTCGCATTCATCTGACAACACATTCATTCCTCGTCCGAGAACACCTCCCTGATGCTGACTCGGGACTCCTTCTTCTGCAAGCAAGGCTGGGCGTCCTCCTCGCTCACATCCAACTTGCGCTCACGCTTCACGGAGAAGCACTGGATAGCACCAATTACAGCAACGACGGCACTGCCATACCATGCCAAAGCCGTGCAATCAACCTTGCTTCCGAAAGTGTACAGCCATCCGGCAACAGGCGGAGCGATCATGCGGAAGCCAGCGGCGGCGCTGGCGGCGAGACCGTTGACCTTGCCCAGGGCCTTGGGAGTGGGAGTGACCTCCTTGATCAAGATGAGGAGCAGAGGGTACAAGATGATGGAAAGGACGTTGCGAACAGCCAAGCAGAAGTAGATGCCGGCGTACACAAGCGACTCGGGAAGGAACAGCAGGCTCGGGACCATGACGTAGGCGATCGGGTGGAGGACGGTGACGATGATGAAGAGTCGGTAGACACCAAACTTCTCGGCGGCGAATGGAAAGATGACTGCCTGTACGAAGAGCGCGATGACACCGTTCACTGCCATGATCATGCCCACTGCGCGGAGCGAGAGACCCAAGCCGCCAGGGGTGTAGAAGGGGCTCGAAGCGTCGGTAAGAACGGTGATCGGGGAAGTGGCGCGGTCGTCTTCGAAGAAGATGGGCAAGAGATGGTCGTAGGTCATTGAGTGGTAGGTGAAGATGCACAGCGCCAGAATCAGCGACATGATGGGCTTGGTGTAGATGTTGTAGGACTGGTCGGCCTTCTTCGCGGGGGTTTGCGCGCTGTGACCGCGGACAGTTCCATAGTTGTCATCTCTCAGGTCAACGGCAGGTCTCTTCATGGCATCCGAGGTCTCCAGTAGGGGAGTCTCCTCGGAAGCGTATGTGTCGTCGGGCATGAAGACGCGAGGCTGCATGTCGGGGTGAGTCTCCTCGAGGAGGAAGTAGCCCAGGATGATGCTGACGAGCAGGAGACCGGCGCAGACGAGGTTGGGCAGAAGGTACGGGTAGCGGTAGAACATGCCGTCGACAGGGAAGATGCTGGGAAAGGCGTCGTGGGGGTCGGCAAAGGTACCGCCAATAAAGGGACCGATGATTGTGCCAATAGACCACACGAAGGGCATAACCGAGAAAGCGCGGGCTGCAAGATTAGCACAATGCGAGGCTTGGTGGTCAGGGGAGAGGACTCTTACGCTCATGCTCAGGCTTGGTGACCAATTCACCAACCATGGTCTGGATGACGCCGATGTTGCCGTTAAGAAGACCGCCGATAGCTCTGCCAGCCAGAGCAATCCAAATGTTGGAGGCGAAGCCGACCATGACCATGCTGAACATTGTGCCGACGCATCCCAGGAGAAGTACGGGTTTTCTTCCGATACGGTCAGAGAGACCGCCCCAGTACATGCCCATCAGGGCCTCCGCGAGGGAGAAGGAGGAGATGAGGAGGCCGGCGTAGAAGGATGCATCTTCAGCGTTGCCGATTTCGAATCTCTTGACGAGAGCCCAGGCGTAGGGGAAGATGGATGTGAGAGCGATGGGCTCGGCGAGACGAACAATCGCTGAAAGTGCGGCGTTAGTATGCGTGGCTGGAGAGAAGAGATGGTGTTGGGTGTGTATGTGGGTGTGTATGTGTATGGTTGGAACGCGGCAAGACAGGGAATGTCAGGTGAAGGAATGTGGTTGTGGCAGTAGGGAATGCAGTGGTGGACGGACGTACCAAGGAGGAAGAGCTGAATGGTGGGAAAGTCGTCTGGGTTGCGAGGGCTTTTCTGCATGGTTAGGGCCATTGTCTCTCGACTTGGTTCAAGTCTTACGATGCGACAGAACACTCGACGAAGAATCTACTGGAACGTAGGAAACTTGAAGAATGAAATGTCGGGATGCGTGTACGCTTATACACGTTTCCTCCTGTCCTGGCCGGCGGCGGTGACGTCTTGTAGGATGCGACTACACAAGAAGATGTTTCGTCCGTCTTCAGAAGAGATGTTGTCGAGGGAGAGAGAAGAGGAATGTTGGCAAAGAGCGGAAGCAGGAGAGGAGGGGAGGTAAATATTGGTTCTTGGACGTGGATCCGTGTACGATAACGGCCTTCTCCCGAGTCTCGCAGGGTGGGAGGGTGGAAACAAGCGCTTGCAGCAACCCGGAGTGCCTGATGGAGCTAGAAGAAAAGAAGACTGGCGGATGCAAGCGGGAGAGGAAGCCGGCGGATGCAGTAGAGTTGCACGGTGGGATGGGAGAGAGTTGCGGCAGGTCACTGGTGGGAGGAATGCATATGACGGGCGGCGTGAGCGAGATGTTTTTTTTTTTTTTTCGTCCCGTCTCGCTTTCTTTCCTCGTCTGATACGACTTACACCGTCCCGTCCTTCAGCACACAGTGACACAGTGTGGCGGGGCTCTCTGCTCAAGTGGGATGGATGGAGTGCATCCTGAGTGATCCGGATTGCAAGGATCGCAAGACTTCAAGAGACAGCCAGGTGGAGAGAACAGGGGAATTGCGGTTTCCAGACCGACGGCATCCGAGGAAAGCAGCAAGTCTGGCCGCGCGACGACAGGGAAGGAGCCATGGAGGGGGGAGCTTCGACTGATGGACTGCGCCTGCACGGACTGAACGATGCACCTCACGCAGCTCATGCGCCAGGGTACCGCACCTCAGACTCTCAGTCTACTGCGTAGTACGGATAGGGTATGCAGATATGCGGAAGAAGAGCGGATTTCGGCCTGGGATAGTTGCATAAGTGGCGCTGCCGCTGCCGCTACCTCTAAGGACTACGGATACTCCATGCAGGTGACGGGGGAGGGATCTTGCGCTAGTTTAGCGTCCTTTTTTGTTTTTTTTTCTCTCTCTTTCTATGCTCCCGTCACTTTCTCATTGCAAGTTCCCAAGTTATCATGTTCTCTCCACCACATGGCTCCAGAGAGTCCAGGATGCTGAGTGCACGGGCTCTAGAGGAATATCCGCTTACAAGTTGCACTACGATTCCTTGTCGATGCAGTAGCTCGTCCGTCGATTGTCGTGTCGTGTGAGAGACTCAGACGGGAGTGTGTCGTGTGTGGTGGGTTTTCTTGCTCGTTCTGACTTGACGGCGGCTGATCAAGGTGAAGTGCGATGCATCAAGGTGGAGGAAAGAAGACCGGCTGTCGGTCTTCGGTTCGTCGGATGGAAGTAGCGCGAACTAGACACTTGCGACGGCTTCCTTCCCATTTCCTTTTTGTCTCCGACCCAACTGACCACCATCAGCAGCAGCAGCAGCAGCAGCACCACCACCACCACCACATCACACGCACGCTTGCTCCAACGATCTTCCAAACCTACTGCCGCCTGCAACTAAGAAAGCAATCTGCGCCTACCTTATTGACACTCCGCATACTATTGCCGGCCGCCAGTCAGTGACATTGCACCCCTCCCTCCATCGGAACATTGGATGATGAGTTGTTAGTTCTCGAAACCACGACAGCCTCACTCAAAAAGGAAATTCATCTTCACCGAAAAACAAGCCGGTTCGTCCTCCAACAACCAGCCCCAACGCACACCTCGCCTCCTCTCTCCTCTCTTCATTCATGTCAGTCCGCGGCGGTCATCATCATGAGCAGTCAAAAGATTTCGGTCAACGTCACCGAAACCCGTCACCAGCGGATGACTACCGATTGTCCCACGCGAGTGCCGGGGACTGGTTTCCGGTCCCCCTGGCTGAATGTAACGACTTCACCGCAAGGATTGCAACAAGCACACAAGATACTGCATGACACGACCAGCATCGACCGACAAAAGCCTTGAGAGCTCCACGGATCATCAGTTTTGGGCCGGTCCAGAGTGTCTATTGAAGCACCAAGGGCGGCTTCGTCTGCACAGCGAAATTACATACCCGGCCGATGCCTGCCCGTTGTCGCCCACTTTCTCACGACTTTCCATGCTCCTTGCTCCTTGCTCCAATTCATGGCCCAATTCTGCCATGGGTGCTGGTGCTATTGGCTGGCGGCTCCGACGCACTTGGGACGGCTGATTGGGACAAGTTTCTCTGCACTGTGTAAAGCCCCAGCTATTCTCATCGTCTAGCGTGCGCCGCATCCTTGTATGCGAGTTCGTTAGTCATTGGACCTCTCCATTGGACCAAAGGCTCGTCGCACCAGCACTTCCCGACTCCCGTTGACTCTCAAAGTTCCCACCTTTGGCCGTCTTTCGCAGTCTTCTTCCTCCTCCTCCTTCTTCTCCGCCACCATGGACTGCATCGTCCACATTTCCTGGGCAGCAACCTCGACAACCACTTTTGGAGTGTGTTATGCGCTACTGCGGCTCAGCATGTGCGCACTTCAGACGACACCGGACCATTGTTGCGAACCCACATGGAGCGTCCACGAAGACCACGTCGCCTGACAACCACCAATTCCATTTTTGTCATTTTTTACGAGTCTAAACCGCTATGCCACCCAACACTTACTTCTCGCCTGCTGCCTTACTTTATGGCTGGGGACGAGCAGAGCCACCCCTTCAGACTATACCAATTTCCCATTCCAAGGACTGTGACTCTGGGTAGCCCTCCTACAGTCTTTTTCTGACAAGATGCGGTGTGCGAGGGCCATAGCTATGACGATGTTGTGGAACCTTTCAAGGTTCAGGTTGCCCGAGGCCAAGGGCTCACAAGGGAAGCGATCGGTTCAAAACGTAGCAGATCTTGAACAGAAGCCATCCCCAGTCAAGCCTGGCCCCAGCTTCAAAACAATCGTACACTACGGATACATACTCCGTACGGATAAAGCGAATAGCAACACAGAAAGTGGACGAGCGGCAGTCAAACCAGGGCCAGCACAAGGTCGCAACTCGCAAGCCCGTCCATCCACCTTGCAGGCCCTCTTAGCGCAATCAACCCCAGCGCCGACCTCGGTGGTCCCCAGTCCCCCGTCGATGCATTTGTTGACAGGCAAGGAAGCACCACGCAGCTGCCCTGCCTTTGCCCTGCCTTGTTCTGCTCTCCGCATCAACGTTCCCTTTTATCCGTACACTACGGAAGGTCGGGTTTGACAAGTGCTTGCTGCACACTGTTTCGAGGCCGATGCGACGCGACGCTCGTCAAATCTCCCAAGCTGTACCTCTTTCATCAACAATAGCTGCAGTGCACCCTGCATGCCTGCGTGCCTGCGTGCCTGCGTGCGTCCTGCCCGGTGGCAGAGACAGAGAGGTCAACCCAAGGTTGTTATGGCCTCACCTTAGGTCGCAGGTGGTATGTCGTCCTTTTACCCGGCTGCGAGATAACGCTCCTCGTCCTCGCGCCCTAATGGCACTGCCTGCAAGCTTATCTCACATCTGAGCTAAGGTATCTCATTCTTACGCCAGCATGAAATTATGCTTTCCGCAACTCACCTCGAGTGACACGCACCACCACGATCGTTAGCGCCGCCCGCAAGCCCGTACCCACCGCTACGCTCCGTGTTTAGTTCTCCACCGCCCACATGCAACGCCGCTAGAGAATCCCGGGATACGGCTTAAATGCATTTACCGCTTATCCTTCTTCGTACGGACAGTCCTCGGTAACAAGCTCGCCGAACCTCCATCCTCTTCCCAAGTCCCAACACGAGTGCTGGGCCGCCATCCAACTCCACCGACTTTTTCGACCAACCCGTCCTCCCACCAAGTGCGTTGCTCCCACCTCGATTTCTGCTTCATCACAGCTCCCTCCTCCTTCTCCTTCTCTTAAACCGACGCTTCAACCCAAAATATCATCAAACAACCCCCCTTTCAGCGACGTTGAATCTGTTCTTCGCCACCCCGCATCCCCATCTGCAGGCATCGTCCTCCGGCTGGCCCCACGACAGGGTTCCTCATGGGAACTTGCGCTAGTTCCCGTTTGGAATCCTTGGAGGGGTGTGAAGCCGTGGGGAGTGGGGTGGGTGGCACTCGGTCGCTAACGACGCTCTTTGACTATCGTTGCCCTTTCACACGTGTAGAGATCAACAGTCTTGAGTCACAAGCTGGCTTACCTGGAGGGAAACGCTTGTGGCGAACGCTAGAAGAGTTAGCCACCCTTGTGTGTCTGTTTTGTTGTGTTTCCCCCCCCCGCAGGTTCCAGGAGTTTTCCGCTCTGGGAAACGTCCAACGGCGCTGATCTCCGCCTATCACATCACGAGGTGGCAACCACACACCGCCATGATTGCCTACCAACGTGATACTTTGCGCTGTCCAACAAGGTGGCCACCTCGACGTTTGCCACTCGAAACTTGATGGGATTGTGATTTAGCGGCATTTGACATCGACATCCTCCGATATCAAATGTTTAATTCTCAAAATGAGACTCTTCAACGGCCAGAGACAAGGGTGTGCCATGGTCCCTGGCGGCGCGCCCCACCCACCCCGCGCACGCCATCCTATAGGGCGCTGACGTTCTCGTCAACCCCCACGCCCGTTCGACGTCGTGAACAGAGCCGCCTTTGACGACGTCTCTTGTCTTCGCTGTGAATGATGCGGTTGATGCTGTTTGATGGGTTCCGGTGTGGGGGAGTGATGCTCGTTGGTCTTGTGTGATGTGACGCGCGATGGTGAGTGTGCGGCTTCCTGTCGCTCGATGGTATGTGATTTTGATCTCTATCTTGGTCTCGCCGGGGGGCAAATTGGCTCCGGTTTGGACGATCGCGCCTTTTGAGTGGGAAGTTTACTTCTTCTCGGTCAATGAAAGCATGTGGATGGGTGGTAAGGATCGTCGCTGAGCAGTGTCGTGGTACTTTATGTTGTCTCACCGACGCCACCGGCAGGCTCCGCCGGAGCTACCTGATAGTGTTACCAGGCTGCCTGATGTCGTGTCGGGATTGATTTTGACCGGAGTTCCTACATAAAAACCTCATTTATCGAAAGAAAAAAGGGAAGTTGGAATCTTGACGGATTCGGGAAGTGGTAGCCTCGTCACAAACGGCCCCTTCACCCACTTACACCTAAGGGAGGATTCGTGGGATCTGCTTACCAATTTCCTCCTTCGGTATTCATAAGCAGTCCACTACAACATATTGAAATTCGTACCGGCCCAAGGGCCTACCTGCCCTGCCGATGGTATATACCAACAAGGGGAGAAAACATATCTCGGGTTCTACTTCGGCTGTAAGGGGCGCTACATAGGGTTAAGGTACAGCGATCAACCTACGTGCTTGGGTTGCCCAAATTAACAGTCGACTGTGCTATTTAACCCTTTCCAACTGCCGTCGAAGGGACAGTTAGATTCAGTATTCCTCGACGATATTGTACTGCTTTATGTATCTTAGGTAAGGGGAGGAGAAATATCCAGGGGTCTTCCCCATGTCAAGATGGCTGGTTCCTTATGCCTATTTCGCCGTAAGGGATGTAGTAAATGGCTCCATGGTGCCTTATTCCTTAAGCGACTCGCGGTACTGTGTGCGATTGCAACGTCTACATTACCATTCACCAGCACAATTTTGCGGAATCAGTCGAATCTCACATTTATTACTGGCTTCAACTCCACTTCATGACGGTATTCCATCGAGTGTTAGATAATGTCAAATGTACCTCTGCAGTTTCTCCAACACTGATCAAATTCTATACTTCTTAGCTAAGTGCAAACAGCTGAAATAAGACGGTTTCAATACGCAGTAAGCTAGAACAATACATGGTCCATTGCTACCCCTCAGAGATACTGAGTACCTGTTGGTATCCCTATTACAGGGTAGTTGGTTCGAACCGTGGGTTGACGAAGAGATCAATTGAACTATATGAATTTCTGCGTAGGTGTAAAAAGGAGGTTCCAACCGTAGGTTGGGCTGGCTACGATAATCGTAAATAGGGCCCCCAATTGGCCCCTGCGCATTTGGCCGTATGCCGCGGTCGAATTGGACTTCCAATCCGACAGTACCCCTGTTTTGACGTTATGCGTCGTTCAATGGGATATTGCTTCGCCAAAATGCTCTCGAAGTCTATTTTTGTGACGGAAAGTACAGTCGTACCAATCTCCCTGTCCCGCTTATCCACATGAGTGCTGACTGATTGAGCATCGGTGTCATTTCTCCCCAATAATTTGATCTATAGTCCGGCGGAATCCGAAGCAATCGATGCCCATCTAGCAACAGCCAGTCGAGCTCGAAACTTAAACCATACCCGCGAAGGGGTGGCTGTGAACTTTCTCTTGAACCTTCTGCACATGGTGCTATTTCAAGGCCCTGGGCCGCTGCTCCGGCATATCCACGGATGTTTGCATCCAAGTTGTCTGGGCCCAGGCAGCCTGACCCTGGGTCTTCGATGGTTAGGGATCCAAATTGAGTGTTCAGGCGTCTGTTTATGCCTGCATCAAAAGATGCCAGAACAACCCCAAGCCCGTCCAACTGACGTATACAATGACCAGTTGTCACATCCCACAGATACACACTGTCCCGCGAAGTCGACACAAGCAGCTGGCCATCCATGGAAAAGCTCAGTGAAAGGGTGGGCATACCAAACGTGCTGGGAGCGGATAATAAGAATTTTTTTCCAGTCGCTGTGCTCCAAAGTCTGAGGCTATGCTGCACCTTTTTTCGAGGACGAGACTGATAGGCGAGCCATTGGCCATCTGTCGAAAACTCCATGAGCTGAACAAATCCATCAGCTTCGGAGTGTTCTTGCGCGATGGTACCATCAGATGTGTTCAAAATTCTGATTGTCTGATAGCCGCCACAGGCAAGCTGAAAGCTGTTTCGAAAGGCCAAGGACGTGATCTTTTCCAAACGGCCGCCAGTTTCGTCATCTATGTCGTCACTTATGTCATCTCCTTTGGCATTCGCTGAGTTTGCGCCAAATAGCTGTGTATGGGCACCGGTTTTCGTCTCCCACACAGTAACCTGACCGCTGAAAGAAGTTGACGCAAGTTTCTGATGATCCTTGGACATGGCAATAAACTCCACATTCTCCGCATGGAATTTATGTACTTCCACATCATGTCCGGTCGATCTGCCCCACGTTGCGATCTCCTGACAGTCGGGGTAGGAGGCTGCGAAGTGATATTCATCAGAGTAGCAAAAACTCTGCGCAAAGCCACCACTAGCCATGTTTTTATTGCCTTTTGCTAGATCCCATATTTTGACGGTGCCATCAGAACATCCTGCCACAAGTCTTTCGTTGTTCGGTGAGAATGCCAACGGATCGTCACGACCCCCATCATGTGAGGTCTCCCAGGTAAGCTCGCCCATTGCCGTGTTGTATATGAAGATTTCTTCATCGGTCAAGACAGCCAAAAGCCTTCCATTTTTTGAGAACTTGATAGATCGGAGCCAGCAAGAGCCTCTGTTTTCGAATTTGCGAACCAGCCGGCCAGTTTTTGTCTCCCAAATGCAAACGAGAGGACTCCATGACGCGATCAATTGTCCATCGCCCGAGATTTCCACCCCCCCAACCGGCCTATCGTCAATTTCTCGTTTGCAGTCTCCTGTCAAAGTGTCCCAGATCTTGATATTGTCGTTTTGAGAGAACGAAGCAAGCCATCGACCGTCTGTCGTGAAGCTTAGCGAGACTATGTTGTCGATATCAGCCATGATTGTGCGCGTAGAGATTTCCTTGTCCATGCTCCATATATGAACCCCTTTGTTCTTCAGGGCGTATGCAAAAGTGCGACCATCTGGCGAGATGGCCATCGTCGTGACCACCAACTCCTCTTCGTGGCCTCTGAAACTCTCGACTTGATTGGTTTTCAGATCCCAGACCTTAATGACTCCGTTCCTGGACGCGGCGGTACATGTTTGACTGTCCCCTGAAAAGGCCACTGACCGCACACCGGCTTTTCGGAGTACTTTGGCCCGACCGTAAAGTTCTTCGCCGAAACCACCATATGTGTATTCACAATGTCCACTCTCTGCTTGCCAGAGCTTCACAGTGCCATCTGCAGAGCCAGAAAGAATCCACTGGCCATCTGGTGAGTATACCACAGTATCGACATCGGATTCATGCCCGATCAGAGACTGCAAGCGCGTATTCCACGTCCTATCCAAGCCTGGCATTATCGAAATCCATTTGGGTGCGTGATCCTTGAAGAAGTGCTTTCTGACGACACTCTCTTCAGGACTGAATAGTAAGGCTGACTCATAGATTTGTAAGGGAAACCCGGCAATCATTTCTTTGTGATATAGTAAAAAACGATTTGCGTCATGGACTAAGTTTGCTATACTTTCTTCTTTCGAGGCTGGCTTTCCTCTCTGAATCATTGTTAGCTTATGATCTTAACGTAACTTCATGGAAGTTGCAATTTAACTTACGATCAAATTTTGAAGCTTCTGTATGCCTTGTACTGCTTGCGACAGCTCACCGATGAGAGCAAGGGCCTCGAGCCAGTACAGAAAGTTGGTTCGAAGAAACTCATTGACAAACTCATAGTCTTCGATGTCCCTCTCAGTACTTGATTCTCCCAGGTGTCTCATCCAAAAAGCGCAAGAATATGCAACAGAGGCCAAAGGATTCGGTTTAGGCATGATGATATCCTTTTGGGCAATGCCGACATCTTCTAGTTCATAGATGTTGCGACGTATGACCTTGGAAATGGCATCCAATGATCTCAAACCCACTGCCCAATGCAAACCCTCGACTCCGCCCGGGAAAAGATTGGCAAAGGTGTCTTCCTCCTTGTCGAGTAGAAAATCTCGGGCTGACTGGTGTACGAAATAAACAGTTCCATCTCGAAGACTCAAGAAAGAACCACAACATCGCACGGCATCTTGTAAGGTCTCAACTTTACCGTCAAAATGCTGCGACAGGCCCATGATGGAGCAAAGTTCAAGAGATGTGATAGAGCGTTCTAGGATCGATGTGACGGCCAAAACATCTTTGCATAGATTTGCATCCATCGTACCAGAAATGTACTGGAACATGCGCTTGTATAGCTTATCGAGCCCTTTAGGGAATGTTCGCAGAACCCCTTTCGGTCCGATGACGTGGTTTCGTCTTATAATGTTGTCTTGACGAAGCGCATTGTAGACCAATGCCACCCATAGAAATGTGTCGCTCGAGTTGTCGTTGAGGTACTTCTCGACGTGGTTGCGGAGTTTTAAGTCGTCATGATAAGGTTGTTTCTCAGCGAGCTTGTCAACCTTTCTTCGAATGTACATGCGAACAGCATAGGAAACAAGATCGCTGTTCAGCTCCAGGGACAGCGCCGATGTACGTTCCGTGATCCTCTCGAGGTTTGTCTCGATTTCCCGCCAATTGCGGCTGGACACTATCCACTTGGCACGAGAATCATTTGATCTCTCGCAAATGAAATCCAAAAGCTTCTGGCGACCTTCCACGCATTCGTCGAGAGCGTCTACAATCAATAGCACACCATTCATCATTGGATCACCTAGTATGGCGTTCATAATACCGCACATCACTCCCCACGCGCTGTCTCCTTCGAATGCCGCCTTTCCGCCGCCATCTTTGTATCTGTCGTAGATATGCCGATCGACCTGCGGATATCTCTTTGCAAGTCCATAGATAAGCCCCCGTAGCACAGCAGTGGCATTGTTGAGTGTCGTCTCGGTGGCTTGACAGAAGAAATATGATAGGGTGTGAGTAGGGTCCGTCTCTAGTTCGTCAATGATGCCGCATATGAGCATGGTTTTCCCCTTGCCCGGATCGCCCTTGATCCAGAGTATCTTGCGATGAGTTTCCTGGTGCCATTTCCCGTAACTATCGTGATCCAGAACCCAGGAGTAAGCATCTCGAAGAAGCCCCCCTTTCTCGATCTGTATACGGTCCTTTTCGTGATGGGGGTCAACTTTCTGACGAAAGTCAATTAGGCAATTTTCCCTATCCCGGTGCTTGTCTCTGTCTTGTTGCGCTTGATACTGCTTCTGAATCAAAGATGACAGATCTTGAAATTGGTTGGTTTGATCCTGCATGGCACGAGCCAGGGTTTTGAGCGCGCCACAAATCGACGAGCTCTGATATTGACCTAGCCTGGTCCGCACCTGATCCTCGGCTTCCTTAACACCAGTGAGTTCTCCCGTCCAGTCATCGATCTTGAAGACATCTCCAAGTAAGACTAGGATCTGAGACCTGTAGTAACGACAGACGCTCTTCATTTGGTACAGGAGAAGCCTTTTGTACAGCTCGACAATTTGTTTCTCGAGTTCATCTCTGAGCGTCTTCGACCGGTCCTCGCCGTCGATAAGAAGCTCAACAAGTTTGCAATACCAATCCATCGTCGACAAAACGTACGTAATGCCTTCGCGGTTGATACTGGACTCCGTCAGAGGGTTTGCAAGGATCTGGTGAAGTTAGAGATTGTAAGCCAAGTTTCAAATAACCTGATTGACCGACCTGGAGAGAGAAAGAGACGCAAGACCATGGGATAGCAGCCTGGGGAGCCGCCAGAACGACGACGTCCATCACTTTCTTTACTGGCGATAAGATTCGACCGAATTCTTCAATATTCCCCTTAATGTCTGCAATTTGCTGCGACTCTGAGAGCCCGGCGTCAACAAATCTTTTCATTTGATCTCGTTTTTTCAGTATTGCCGGGGTAATTTCGGTTTTGTCCAAGAACTTTTCAAGCCTGTGTACAAGGAGTTTCTCGTATGCTTCCACTATGCTTTTTTCCCCGGCCTCAAGGGCATCATACGCCTCAATCCACAGGCGCTCCTGCAGGCTGTCTGCCGACAGAGAATTGGATGCCGATAGAGGATTGGATGCCGACAGAGGATTGGATGCCGACAGAGGATTGGACGCCTGAGCCGAATGAGTTGAGGATACATCCCCTTTTTTGCCCTTGTGCCAGAACTTGAAACAAGCGAGACACATGACGACTGGAGATTGCTCTTGGCCAAAATATGGCGTGAACCAATATTGAACACGGTGAAACTCGTTGATGGCTCTTACGGTTTGGAAAGGAAGGTCGAAGCATCAAGCTGCCTGCGGGGAAATGTAAAGTCCCCCAAAAATTCCAATCTTGGCCACTGTTCGACACATGATTTTATTGCATTACGACCAATCGCCAAATAGCCTTGTTGCAGCACGAAATAGGGCTCATCCCCGTCATCCTTGCCGTCCACAGAAGCTATTGCATATGCATCTACGCGCCGAGTGCAACATGATCCAATTGGATAATCGCGACGTCTCCGGCTTTTCAGCTCCCCATGCGTGGTATCTCGTGTTCATGTCTAATTCGCCAAATACATAGCCCAGACGGCCCCGACTGCGATGAGCTGCTCACCGAGACCAATTTCCCCACTACTTCATACTACGATTCCATATGGATCCAGAGTCAGAGTGGCCGAGTAGGTAATATGGCTGACTTTGTGATTTACAGCATTAAGATCTACTTTGTTTCCTGAGTTATTGTACAATCTCAAGTTGTCTAAAGCTTAGTGATTACTTGTCTCATAGGACTCCCCTGACGGATCTTATAGCCATAAGTGTAGAAGGCTACCGGAACAGAGACGCATAATATCTCAACAAGACCCAGCAATGTCCCAGCCCAACTCAGTCCCAGCGTCCTATACATTGATGGCCCGGCAAGCGGCAGACACGCGCCCATTATGCTTCTGAGCACCATGTTCCCTGCTAACGCTGATGCTGCGTAGATGCCATAGGACTGAGCCATGTAGTTGTCTGCGTAGATGAGAGTGTAAGCGTTTCCGGCACCGTATGGAACACCAGCAAGAATGGGAACGATCCAGTGTGTTCCAGGTCGGCATGTCCAGGCGAACCAAAATTGGCCAACTGCTAACAGGACGGCACCTATGCATTCGATGCTGACTCTGGCTTCGGGCTTGACATTGCCCGTGGCCGGGTCTTTTTGATGAAGGTTGACGATGCGGCGAAGAAGAGGCTCTGCCGCAATGGGAATGAGAATGCCACATCCAATCCCCAGAAACGCCAGTCCGCCGATCCCTGGCGCCCAGCCCCGGTTCTGCTGAAATGCAATCGGATAAGCGACGAAGCAGAGATAGAGAGTCACGCAAACAATGTCGATGTATGTGTTACAAAACATGCTATTGACAGTAAGCCAATCAAGACGTAGATGAAACTTTCCAATCGCTGAGGTATAGGTCGACTTACCAGATCGGCTCGGTGCACATCATCTTGAGTGGGCGGTATAGATTGATCTTTAGCAATGGCCAGAGCTCTTGCCCATGATCGTAGCGCGTCCACCATCTATCGTCTCCGGTTGCCTTGGACTTTTCGGCGGCTCGTCTCTTCAGCAACACGGGAGCGTACGTCTCTTTCACAGAGGCTAATAAGACAAAGATCACACTTCCAATGATCAAGACGATCAGATTCGTCCATATCCAACCCTTATGTTGATAGACGAAACCACCGATCAATGGCCCGTAGACGGGCCCGTTAGCCGGGCCCATGGATCAAAACCCTAAAGCAAGTGCGCGGTGCTTGTCTGAAACGATGTCGTTGACGGTAGCGGGCGAGTTCGACATCATGGTGCTACCAAAGAACCCTCCGAAAAGCCGAGTGGCGATAACGGTCGCGATACTCTCAGCCAGAGCGCTCGACAAGACGAGTGCCAGAAACGCTGCCATGGATGCGATGTAGAGCGGTCGCCGGCCGAGTGATTCGCTCATGGGCACGACGACTAGGCTTCCGGCAGCCATTCCGAGCAGATATGTGGTGAGACCTAGGAGTGCGACAAGCTTGGAGGCGTGAAAATCTGCTTACAGCTCGGGGATCCCGGAGGTATAAAGAGTGCTGAACAGGCTGACTACGGTGGCACCGAGGCTAACCGTAGTGACGATAAAGGCCTTGTACCATGTAGGCCATGAGCAAGGGTCCTGCACATCTCCACTGTCCCATTTCACTTCAAATTCGGGAGCTCGATCGAGGTTGGGTACACATTGGTTGAACGGCGGTGTCTTGTTGGTGTTGGTGGCATAGGGAGTAACCCCCAGAGCAGGATCCGTGGCTGTCTCGTGTAGGTTGAGTTCATAAACCGGACTTTGTCGACCTGATTCAGAGATGCGATCTATGGTATGCATGCTCTGTGACACTTAACAACCAACACGGTTTCCCAAGATTGTGCGAATGACCTAGACGGGAAGGTTAGGATTGAAATTCGTGCCGATGAACGGGATTCCTGAATGAAAGTTTTGACGATGAGTAAAGATGGACTGCATTATATTCCACGCGGTGGTCGGTGGGCTTAAGGAACTTCTATATACAAGCTAGAATTGAGTCCGGAACATGAACTGACCCGATTGAGGCGGCTTGCAGGTCAGTGTACATTGTGATTTCTAAGACTGCTAACGTTGCCAAATCGAACTGAAATATCCGCAAGCTGAACAACCAAACAAGTACCCACAAGCTGATCAATATGACAGCCTCGACTTTTGAAGTTTGACTGACGGAATATGCTTCCCCTTTCAGGTTAGTGGCAGCAAACCTTGCTAAGGAAGAGGATGACGAGCGTCCACGCAGGCCTGATCGGGTTTATGTAAAGTTACAACTCGTTCTCCAGAAGACCAGGCCAAGTCTGACAGTGGGGTGAAAGAATTTCATGGGTCGGAACTTGGATTGTAGGGTCGGCGGCTTTCTTTCAAAGAACAAGAAGTAATATTAGTGGAAAGCAACATTTGAAACCAATTGCTTTTTTCTTCTTTTGGCCAGTGGCGACAAAACAATTATGCTAGCCATCTATTATTGCATTGCAGCTAGGACAGGTCACTCATAATAATGACCTGGACGGTGTATCTCGCAAATGTTCTCTCTAATTGCTTATAACTCCTACATCGAAACCAAAGGTTATTCCCTCGGCAACTACGCAACTTGTGTAAGCCCTTGATTGATGATATGAAGCCGTATGCAGGAATAGAAGACTTTTCCATAGACAAATCTTCGAGAGATTTGATGAACTTGACCAAATCACTTATCTTAGGCGGACAGGGTTCAACAATCAGGTCGCGTTATCCTGAAAGCCCCATTCAGCATGCTAAGATAAGGATGTCGAAGGGTGAAAAATACGGTGATAATCGTAGATTGGCTATCGAAGTGTGTCTTTTTCTTTTCTGAATTACTCGTGTTTTTGGCCTGATGATGTATACTAGCGTTTCGAACTCACAGCATCGTCAACATCTGTCGAGACCGAGATATGACCAAATTCTTGTTGCAGGTTCTGTTCGATCATTTTCATTGATAGAAAATTTATGAGCTATCCAGAATGTGCTATTACATGAAGGGACTCATCGTTGCTAGTCAGATAATCTCAACTGCAAGTCCCGGCTTCAACCATCTGACCTTGTCAACAACACCCTCATCTTCGAAATCTTTCGCCAGTCCTTCCTCAAACTGAGTGAAGTGACCCCACGACTTGTCGTAGTGCATGGGCACCAAATGGTCTGCCTTGATGTCTCGGAATAGACGAGCCGCCTGCTTGCCGTCCATGGTGATTTGCAGCGGCGCGTCCCTGTCCGGAAACTGCACGTGGGCGGAACCGAGATTCATCATGGCAATGGGAACGTGAAACTTGTCGGCAATCTCGGTCAACTCGTCCATGTAAACCGTGTCGCCCGTGAAGTAGATGGCGTTCGGCAGCTTGTTCGGTCCAAGCCCAAAGTCGTCCGACGACAGCAAGAATCCAATGCATTCACCGCCGGGTAGGTGCTGGCACGGGGTGGCCGTGATGCGGAAATCCTTTCCGCCGATGCGTCTCTCCACGGTTGTCCATGGCTCCATGCCAACGACAGCCGGGCGAGGAGCGAGGTTCTTGGCTCCGTCCACGGTCGTGAAGACGTGCCGGCCGTCGAGGAGCCGGCGGCCCAGCTCGTCGAGATTGTCGGGGTGGTCTTCATGGCTCAACAGCACTGCGTCGATGGGAGGAAGCTGATCGAGCTTGAGGGCAGGATCTTCGGTGTTCTGGAGGATGGTGATACCCACGTCCCAAGTGGTGCCTGCTGGGGAAAAGAAAGGGTCGGTCAAGAAGCGCACGCCATCGATATCAAGGATGGCCGTCGCAGTTCCAATGTGAGTGATGCTCACTCTGGGCTTGAAGTTGGTTCTGGAAGACATTGTCGAAGGTTTAATGGAAATCTCGGTCGTTGTAACGTCTCGAGAGGGGCTGTTGGTAGATGATGCGACTGAAGGTAGAAGCTATTGCGTAGTGTCGTTGTCGTTCATCTTCGTTGGAATACGTGTTTCAAAGTCTTCCTTATATGTGGAAGGCTATATGCTGTATAAGTTCCGATGCCTTTCGGGGATTGGGAAGAAGGCTTTCTCACGTCTAACCAACCCAAGACTTACAACTGGCAAACGCGATTCAGCAGTGGACGTTTTGACAAATCCATGTGAGACGCCGATTACCAACCTAAATGCATACAATGGTTGGTAAGGTAGTCCCTTCAGAGGTACATGTAGATAGCACTTTTGGCTTGGTTTGGCCTGTGGGCTTGACAATAACAACAACGCTAAAGTCAATTGCCTTGCATTAAAATGAGGTCATCTTAAGATGCGTAGGGAGAAACTTCAAAAAGGCAGAATACTTGAATTTGATGCCGAACTATTTGGAATGTCTGTTTGTTGTAGCATCAACTGGGAATCATGGTCACATTCCATCACTAATCAGCAGGAAGGATTTGTCAGTTATAGAAGCCTGGAGATGATCAAGCTTAGAAACAATAATCAATGATTGCGGATGGGCCGACATTGAGTCACGAGCTTGACTGTCATCGTAGTTGCAGGACGAGTAGCGGTAAACGAGGCGTTCCTCAGTAACAACTCTGCGCTTGACCAGAATAGGATTCATAATTCGCCAAGACATCTCTAATTCGGCGTCATTGTAGACTTTGATGGCTTCCGATTGGTCATTCCTCATCTGTTCGAGGCCCCTCGATCGTTCTCCATCATCTGGGGATCTCTTGTCTTGGCGGATTATGATACCTTATTTGGCCTAGCGCCATCCACTGGAGACCCCTTGTACACTAAGACACCGAAAGCCCGGAACCTTTCTGGACCAATATATGACCCAGCAGCCAGCGATAATACAAGTCGCCAGACGATTAGCAACATCATCCGCTCACATCACCACTCGTACAACACCTTCTTCAGATTTCTTTCCAGAGTTTCGCGGCGAACGAGACAATCACCATGGCGTCTGCAGCAGTATCGATGCGTTCCATGCTCGGCGTGCCAGCCTCTACAACCTCCACGAGCGACAGCATCCTGGTCATCATCGACGCTCAGAACGAGTACGCAACCGGCAAGCTAGCAGTCTCAAACGTCGAAGCATCCCGAACAAGTATCGCCTCTCTGCTTGAGAAATACCGCGCCGCAAAGGCTCCCGTCGTCCACGTCGTCCACGAAGTGCCGGCCGGTGCCCCCCTCTTTACTCCCGGCACCGAGCTCGCCGAGGAATTTTCAGAGCTGAAGCCGCTCGAGGGGGAAAGTGTGGTCGCCAAGAATTTTCCGGGCTCCTTCACGGGTACGAACCTGGAAGAGTTGCTAAAGGCTACCGGAAGGAACAAGGTGGTTTTGACCGGATACATGGTACGATGATTTGTTATTGGACGAGCAAGGCGCTCGGTGGAAGAAAGTGTTACTAGAGACTAACTTTTTTTTTCCCTCCGGCAGGCGCACGTTTGTATCTCGACTACTGCTCGACAGGCGAGTGAAAAGGGGTGGGACGTGATCGTTGTGGAAGACGCCGTCGGTGACCGCGATATCCCTGGGGCAAATGCTGAGGATTTGACAAAGATCGCGTTGGCTGAAATTGCGGATGCATTCGGTACTGTGGTGAAGAGCAAAGATATTGCATAGCGCTTTGCCATTAGGCCAGAAATTTCTGGTAGGGCGAGCAGCGCGTTGTTCATTCCCATCATTGGATATTACTTGGACCGTTACTCTCGTCGTTGCCGTCGTCGTCCGTGCTGTGCTGCCATTGTCGTCCTTGCTATGCAACCATAATTACGTCTGCCATAACATAAGCTGATGAGGTCTACCGTAGACCAAATGTCAACCAAGAAGCACTGTCCGCCTGTGCAATAACACATCCTCATATCCTTGTTGGCGTATAATCTCAGCATTTCTTGCCAACTGTTCACAGATGGCCTCATCATCGCCTCCAAACATTTCCAGCGCACCCCTCGCAATGTGCAAAGGAAAGAACGCAGATGCTGTGCCATAGAGTTTCATGTCCTCCTGCATCAAATAGCCTGTACTTTCAAGGATATAAGTTGCGAGCTGGAGAACCTTTTGGGTCACCGCTTCGCTTGCGGGGTATTCTCCGACTTTCAGAAGACAATCTTGTGAGATGTTTGGATGGTGTGCTGTTAATCGTTGGATCTGGGTGACGCAAATGATCCAGAACGCCCAGTAGTGACTCAATGAGTTAGCCACGGTGATATTTGGGAAATCGAGGCTGGTGGTATCGGCTGGCGGGACCTTTTGTAAATATGTAAAGTCTCTCATAGTCATCATGTTTGCTGACTTGTGCCAAAAGTCCAGGCGGTTGATAACGTCCACAAACTGGACCACGGCTTCGCGGGCGGCAGGTTCACTATCGTCGTTACAGTGATCAAGCATTTCGAAAATAGCGGGTATGGCGCAGGCCTCACTCAAGAGAGCTTGGAGCGGGTCTTCGACTACACGCCTGAACGGCTCTTCTTTCCACTCAGGCGCCCCGAGAAAGGTCGATTTCCGAGTTTCAAAAGCATGGAGAATCTGGGATATATCAGCACAGATAAGGTGATGAATACAGGCTGTCGTACTAGAATTGGTCTGAAGCCAACGAAGAGTTTGTGGGGTGTTCCAGATGCGTAGAATTGCGGCGGGCGAAGTTGAATTAGCTCACCGATGCCCCTTGCGTGGACTGTCGCTGCAGAGCTCGATGTGGGAAAGAATTTCTGGGACAGTCTAATGTGAGTAAAGGTCCCTACAAGAGACCGAATAGAGACGAAGAATCTCCTACCTCTGACAGGAACAAGCACATAATGGCTGCAGATATCTCGGTATAGTTGTTCGGATCATCGTTGGCGCGTGGAATGAGGCACCCTACAGCCTTGAGCGCCGAGGAGTGCGCTTCAATGGCTTCGTGGACAGGAGCTCGCCCCTTGGGGCCTCTGGCCATCAGTGAGATCCCAAGAGCTTTGATGGCGGAGGATAAAGGTCCGTCGTGCCTCCCATCTGTCCCGACGATTCCCGGCAGAACTTCCACCCATGCTCCGCATATTCGAGACTGCGAAGGCTTTGAAGTGCTGGACATCGAACCTAACTCGTCGGCAGGGACAAAGTTTTGTATGCACATTGAGAGTACGTCGCTGAGTGGCCAAGTCAAGGCCTGAGTCGGAGGTTTCGGCCTCTGACTTGCGGGATTGGGCGTCCTGCTTTGACGTGTCCGCTTCTTCCGCTGACCGGAAGCGACCGAGCCTGGTGATGAGGGTTGACGAAATACAATGTGTTTCTTGTACCCTGGACAACCGAGGCCAGAGAAGACACACTGAGAGCAGCATGGCTGCTTTCCGTCGCACTGCCAAGCAGAGCGTCAGTCAGGTCGTTATCATACTTTTGCGGGGCTCTTACGCCAAGTTTTCGTCTTCTGCACTCATCGCAGACTGTATGTTGTTTGGTCTTCATATCTGGTCGGTGCCGTAGCCAGACATTGTGTGGAAACCAATCGCCGCAGTCTCAAATATGCTGGTCTCGGCCCACGACAATGGAGGGCGTAGTCTTCAGCGCGGCAACGGGGGTTGTTGGGCCTTTTGTGTTCGGGGGTTCGCATCCAGCATTGACCACTAACGGCGTTCGGGTTACGGCCCCCCACGTGGCGCTAAGGAGCGGTTGGGTTGCCGGCTTTGGGCCGGGTCCGGATAGGACTTCTTAGCAAAGAGAAATGGTACGTCTTACATTACATATATTCAATCGCCTGAAGATGAAAATAATGCAACATCTTTGAAATAGTTCATGTGGCAACACTCCCTGGTTAATGTGAATTGGAAATAGCCTTCGGACGAACACCCACACCAAGTTTGCCAAGTAGACATGGGAAAACGGTGCGGACTTCATCTACTTCATCACAACCACCAAGCCTCATCGCCGTTTTTTTCTCATCCAGGTGGGAGTGAGGCAAAGTCAATCAAGGTAGTTACACATGAATAAGGCCAGACGAACCAAACGTGTGTCGTCAACCGTACGTACCTTTCACACATTCATGGCCCGCCTACCTTACGCCTTCCTCGCCTAAGGCGTTGACCGGACCTTCCCTCAACCGTACCTTCCCCCTCCCATCCTCATCAACCACAAGGTGTCTTCTACACGTGACACACCACCTCACCGCCCGCCACGAGGCTGAAAGGGTATATGCCCCCCCTCAAACCCATCCCCGTCACCAGCCAGCAGGCGCCCGTCTAGGTCGACGGGTCAGGTCAAACTGGCTGGGTGGTGGAGTGGTTCATGGTCAACAATATCAAACGCCAACCAGCCTACTCGACGACAGGCTTAGCGATCGAGTTCGAGTCCCGGAATGAGCACCAAGAGATGTAGCCCCCAATCGCCACCGGGGGGGTGAACTCTTTTTATTAGTCGTGGCTAATGAACTTACTTTGCTTTGGTGCTAACATGGTTATATGGTATCTTGTATTGAAATTGTCAAGTGGTGTAAGGGGATTGACGTTTAGTATTTGAGACTCCAAGACATGGTCTATATTGTAGATCTACATATCAAATCTATGACCTGTTTCCTCCTCATCTAGGTACCTTATCCAAACCTCATTCACGTTCATTTATTCCTTCATCCATCATCAAACTCCCCTCCCATACCCCCTCTCAAACAGAGTAATCCAACTTCTTATCCCCCATCACCCCCCAAAACTCCTCCACAAGCTCCTTCTGCCCGCCCGGAGCTCCCCTCACGGCAAGATACACCCTCTCGTCAACAGCAGGCTCCCACACCCCCGGGTTCCCGCCCGCCATGATGCCTCCCGCCTCGGTCAGGATACACCAACCCGCACACACGTCCCACGCCCAGCACCCGCCCTCCCAATACGCATCCAGCTGTCCCGCCGCCACGGCAGCAAGATTCAGCGCCGCGGAGCCGAGGGCGCGCATGCTATGCACCATCGCGCCGCCCGTCTCCTTCGTCGCCGCCAACTTCTTGAACGTCTCGGCCTTCAGGTCGAAGTTGGGTCCGTCGCGGGTAGACCCCCACTCGCACGCCAGCAGCGCCGAGTCCAGGCCTTTCAGGGGGATAGGGTTCTTGGCGAGGGGCAGTTTCTGTGCCGGACCACCGGCGCGGCGCATGTAGCTCCCCTTACCCTTGATGCCCGTGAACAGGAGGTCCTGGAAGGGGTTGTAGATGACGCCCACGACGGGGACGTGGTCCACGGCTAGACCTAACGAGATGCAGGCGTCGGGAAAGGAGTGGACAAAGTTTGTGGTGCCGTCGATGGGGTCGACGACGAAGGTAGGTTCGGGGCCGAGGCGGGTTCCTTTTGTGTAGGTTTCTTCGCCCATGAAGGCGATGGTGGGGTAGCGTTGGGAGAGGCGGGTGGAGACCATTTTCTCGACGGCTTGGTCTGTTTCGGTTACGATGTCGACGGCTGTTTTGAGAGGTGGTGGAAGAAGTTAGTCCAGATCTTGCGGCTTGTTTGAGAGTGTTGAGGGTAGGGGGGAGGGCGCGTTTCAATGGATGTAGGGGTGAAGGGGTAGGATGAGGGACTGCATACAGTTGAGCTTGGTGTCCTGGTCGATTGAGGCCGGGTTCGCGGACATGATCATCTTGCCCGCCTCGGTCGCGATCTCGAGGAGGGTGTCGTGGATTTCTTGGAGGTTGAGGTCCGCCATCGTGTCCTATCGTTGGTGGTGAGCTTATGGATCTGTACAGCTAGCGAGCTATAATCGTCTAACGAATAGCGATCGGAACGTAAGAAGAAATCCGATTGAGGACTAAATCAATTGGAGACTTTGTAGACGTCTTGTATACTTTGAAAAAGAATGCTTTACAAGATGGAGGTTGTCGATCAATGTTTTAGCAAGCTCCAAATGGGGAGATCTTTTTTTGGAGGGGCAGAAGATGGGAGGAGGGGGGAAATCGGAATGAATGGCGGGGTGGTTTGGAGGGGAAAGAAAGGAATGAGGTCACAAAAAGTTGGTCCAAGTTCCAACGGTTCACTGTGGGGAGAGCGGGCGGATCTCACCCTCTGCCCACTCCCATGTGTTCTTCAGCTCGGCGCGATTGGAGCGCACCCAGGTACTCCGTACGGTACCAAAATACCTTATATCACCTGAGCTGAGTGGTCACCGATATTCCCGACCCACTCCGGCTCCCATAGAGCTCGGAAGGCGGTCTCCCACCGACCGGGCTTTCTCGGCGGGACACTGCGCCGGTAAGCGAGGAGCGGATGTACCGCAGCGGGGGACAATGGCGCTTCGTCGACGGAGTATGCGGCCGGGGGGCTCCCATTAGATGAACGGCCGACATAATACGCGCAGGCCATCCACGCCTTACCTGACTTTACCATATATGAGGGATTTCTCAGTATCGGTCATGTCTCGTAAAGTCGTCACCTAATCCACTGGTGGAGACCCGGTCGACTCATCATTTCCCCCGGAGGTTTTTCCATCAAATTTCTTGGCCGACGGCTCCGGCGGGATACCGGGAAACGGGCATGCTAACTTTTTTCTTCCCCCAAAGGTTAGTAGTACACATTGGGAGGGTTTTTTCTGGCGGTTCAACCTGTTCATATATTCTACCGCGTCAAAAAAGATGGAATCAGGCGAGAAAACATGGATAATAGAGGTTATAAAGCAGAGCCCAAACGCCTTTGAATTCTCACAAGACAACCATATCTTGCCCATTTCCCAATCGTGACATGTCCCGGAGACCCAGTTCCTCCCACTTTCCTGGCCCGCTTTCCGTACGGATGCTCGTTACGCGTTGCCCTCCCGAAGAAAACAGACAGTTTGCCCTCTTCAATTTCATCTTCAACTTCCTTCCGCTGCTTCTTTAAAAACTCTTGTCTAGTTTCTCATCTTTGTGCTTTGCGGTCTCATTGACGGGAAATTTTACAATCGGGTTTTCGAGCCTGCGCTACCGTATCATACGTTCTCCCGGAAGATCGACCTCCGTTCTGTCGGGCTCTCGCCGCTGTCCTTTTTCTGTTGTTGCTGCTGCTGTTGCGGCGCACCCGTATCGACAATCGGCCGGGGGCTGACGCCGCGCAAGCTGATGTTGCTCGGCTCAGCGTCGTCCTCGAACGGATTCCTGCCGCCAGCCTTGTGGACACCTAGACCGCCGTCGTCATCCCGGCTGAGGCTGCGGCCCCGCGCCGGCTCATCGTGGGGGTTGGGAGTCGAGGCAAGGTTCATGCTGTAGCTGTTGTCGTTGTGGCCGCCGCCGCGGTACCCCAGCTCCTGCTCCTCGTAGTTTCCATAAGGACCGTAGGTCTCGGCCTCATGGCCCACGCGCGCATCCCACGCCTCATCCGGATCGAGCGGTCCGAAGCCCCGGCGCGGTGCACCCGCACCGCCCGAGGGTTGCTCGTAGGCTCCGGCGGCAGAGCGGTTGTTGCGGTTCTTGAAGGAGGTGATCTTGTCGTTGATCCAGCCGGCGATGCCGCTCGGCGCAGGGCGCGGGGGTCCGTATGACGGCGGCGGATCGGATTTTCGGAAAGGTATGTAGGAAGAGAGGGATGGGGGTGGAAGCTATTTTGTGCAACGCAGGTTAGTCGCGAGACAGAGCATGATGGGAATAGGATGCTAGGGAATGGGAGAGCCTTGTTACGTACACCTAGTCTCCGGGCGCGCAGTTGGGTGAAGATGACCCAGCCGGCACCGCCAACAATGGCGAGGACCAGGATGGCGATGACGATACCTCCAGCGGCTGACACCATGGTTGCGATTCAATTGCGACGATGCAAGGAAAGTGCGCTTGGCGTTGCGGGGGAAACTGAAGCGTTTCTCACCAGCAAGACGTCGATTCAGCAACGGCAATGGAGGAGTAGGTGATGTTGGTTGAAGGCGTGCGACGAATGATGGAGGTCCGGCTCATGGGAAGGCTGACGTGTGAGATGGGCCAACCGTTAGCAGTGGTGGTGTTGGTGATTGGTGTGTTTCGCTGAGCCGCCTGTTCGTTTGGTCGCGGGAAGCTTTGGTTCTGGGCTGTGTGTGCGACACGGACACGGACGCCCGTTGGGAAACAAAGACGTAGATCGGGTACTTTGCTGAGTGAGAGCCCGGTCCGGGAGAGGATGGGTAGAAGGCGGACGATACAGGGCGAGTAGAGAGGGGGAAGAGAGTGAAAGAGACGGTAGAGTGGAAAGTCCCGGTAACCTTCGCAGCAAAAGTATGATGAGATGAGGTGAGGTGAAGGTGGATTGAGAGGAAAGCAGACAAACCAGGCCCGGCGAAACCTTGTTTGATGAGGCAGCGTGCGCAGTGTGGTCCGGTGGTGGTGCAGGTGCAGGTGTCGCGCAAGACCAGGCAGGTGAGGCCAGCAAAGCAGTAGGTAGCCCCCAAGCTTTCAGCTTTACCTGAAGGTAAGGTAGCGTACGGATACTCCAAGGTACTCGGTAGTAGCCTGGCAAGAATGACCAACTCCAACAATGGTCGACCTTGCCTGAGCTAATTCGGCAGAGCGGCTTGTTTCCTTGGTGGAGGATTGGGGCAGGACAAATGCAAGGCAGCTACAGTAGGGTGTCAAAAGTTCGTGTACACCCTCCCAGTGCGTCACCTATAGCCCACTAACTACGTCTCTTTATTACTATAAATATCTTTCTAACTTAGGTATAAATAATATAATTTAAAATTTTAATAAAATACTTTAGTATATAAAGTATATAAAACTATTTTTTATATATTTTAAAATACGTTATATTAGTACTTTATATTATAATATACAAATATAATATAAAATAAAATAGAATTTACTAAGAAGTACAGTGCTATTCGCACTCAAAAGGCCCTATAATCCGCTATGATGAAAATCTCTTAAAACCTATTTTTATAAAGATTTATTTAATGCTTTGATAATCAAGAAAAGCATAGTGCAACTTAGTTATATACTAATATAATAGCTAATTAGTTATATAGTAATTTTTAATTTCTTTTTCCTATTATATTTAACTTTTTATTCGCTGTTGAAAAGTAGTACTTTTGTGGGATACTGTGCGCTGCACACGAACCTTTGACACCCCACTGTACCTACCTACCTTAGTGTATCTTAGGTACTCCGTTTTCCGTACGAAAATGCAACAAAGTTGGCGCACAAGGATGAAGAAGGTGCACCCAACTTGCTCTTGGTTGCAGCTCCCAATGGCACACCTGCCAATGAAAGCGGCCCTCACGCGGTACCTACGGCCCCCAATCCTATTTAGCTCCGCGGGCTCCGTCAGCGTCCCGCCCGCACCCGCACCGCAGTCTTCATTCTTCCCTCTCCATCTCCATCTCCAATAATCAGGGCAATCTCTAGCTCATCCTCCACTTTACCTTGCTGCTCGCAAATCTAAGAAAACCCGGCAGCTTGGGGCCCTCTTCAGGTAGATTACCTAAAGCCATTCGAGGGCTGCTGTTGCTGCCCAATCATCTATACCTTGATTCCTCCAACTTGGTTACCTCGAGGTTCGTTTCCTAGACAGGGCAACGCAAGGAGAGACTGCGCGCGGGCTGAGTGCCAGGATGCGTGCACTCATTCCATTCAACACACTTCGCAGGGACCTTTTTCCAACAAAGGCAACTTGAGGGCCCGCGAGTCGACGTTTGACCCATGCATACCTTGCACATATAAACAGCAGTAGTCGGAGACCTCAAGTCTACGGACCTGCTGCTGAACGCAGGAGTTGGAGGTGCTGCATGCCATTGAACCACAGGCGAGGATCCAATGACGTTCCTTTGGAGAGCTGCCGGGAACGAAACCAGCTTTGCGGATACAGAAAAACCCCTGCTTTTTCCTTGCTGGCGCCAAATTCGAGATCCAAACGTGGCATTCGTGCGACCCCCCGGCGCTATTCATAGCGCAGGCTGTATCTGGACGTGACCACTACCCCCTTGCATCCAGGTAGCTGAGACAGCAAAATATCTCTCCGGCCGAGTCCTTATCGCAGATGCCACCTACTGTAATTTTGCCTTTATCCAGGCAAAAGGGTACTGTCTGGCTCTTGGAGGGAGATGCTGCAACGTGGACGGATGAGCCAGGCGGTTACCTTTTAGCTGAGGCTGTACAAGACCCTCTCGACAGGAAGTCTTCCTCCTTTTGCTTTGGTTTTTGCATCTTCAGTCTTCCGTACGGATGAAGAGGATGGGATTTTCTACTGCGATAGGGACTTTACCACCAGATGGCTCGAGCTCTCACGTACCCAAAGAACACGAACGTTCCCGCCGCACCATCTGCCAGACCCGGACCCGGACCCGGGGGCCGGGACCCTGAGGCGCCCCTGTCAACTGAAACTTTGGTGCCACCACCCTAAGCCCGACACTTGACTTGACACTGACACTCGGCACGTTTTGGTCCCAAGCTTTTTTGACAACCCTCAATCTACCTTGGTAGCAAGAGGTCGTGACCTTCAAAGTGAACTAAGAAATGCGTTCCTTGTAGAATTCATCCGCCATCTACTACTCCGTACTGTAATTCAATGCAAAGTCTACCTTCGTCTAAGGTACCTTACACTCCTGGGTATTAAATCAAACAAAATCACACAAAACACTGGTCCCAGAGCCCTCCGCTCTTGGCAAACCCCATACTATCCACAAACGCCCCGAGCTTGCACCGCCCAAGCCCGTCCGCGCCGCACCCGACGAGCGGAACCACGCGATCATTCACCAGAACCCGGACCAACTCCTCGTCCGAACCTCCACCGCACTTCATCTTCTCCACGTACATGCGCGCGGCGAACGGCACCGTCCAACTGGCCGTGAACCCCTTGGTCTCCGCCACCGACGTCCGGTTCGTCTTGGACAGCGCCGCCGTCTCGTTGTACAGGCCCAGCGCGCCGTAAATCGCCATCATGTCGTTGTCGTGGCTGAAGTCCGCGTACAGCTTCTTGTCGAGCGGGAACGTGGCCGGGTCGGCGTCCAGCGTCGCGTTGGTCGACGTGCGGTCCACTACGGGCTGGCCCGTCAGCCGCGCGAGGAGCTCGTTGGTGAAGCCGACGCCCTGGGTCGGGCCGAGGGGGTTGCCCGCGTTGAAGCCGTAGTATTTGCCCAGCGTCTCGTAGTATTCTAGGTCCTTCCACTCTTCCAACGTGAAGAGGTCGCAGAACGGCGACTGCGTGCCGTTGACGACGGTGTTGAAGGGACACAGCTGCATGAAGGCGATGGTGTCCTCGGCCGTGAGGTTCGCGCCAGGCAGATTCTCGTTGAGGCGGGCCGTGATGGCCGGCGTAAAGGCCTCGCGCCAGGGCACCTGCGCCTCGTCGCCGACCTTAGAGAAGGCGCCGTCCTCGAAGGCGGTGCAGAGGCCGTGGTCCAGGGTGTTGTTGACGCCCTTCTCCTCGGGGATGATTGTGATGAGGCTGACGATGCCGCCGTCCGGACCGCTGTGACCGTCGGCGAGCTTGGCGCCGAAGAAGCCCTCGGTCCAGTTCAGCCCGGACTCGACGACGCGGTTCTGGCCCGAGGCGCGGATGAAGATGTCGTTGGCGGCCGCGAGGGGTTGGTAGCGCTTGTAAAACGCCTCGCCCGAGTCGACGAGCTCGCGCTGGCCAAAGGGGGTGAGCTCGTCGGCGCCGAGGGTGTACTGGTACGTCTTGATGAATTCGAAGCCCTTGCCGTAGTTTGTGACGTTGGCGTGGATGCGGTCGACGAGCGCCTTGTAGGTGGCTGTCTTGCCGGCGGTGGGGTCCCGGGCGCCGTGGCGGGAGAGGACCTGCGCGAAGGTGACCTCGCAGCCCTGCGGGGTGGCGGTGTCGATGTCGGACGGCACGGGGAAGAAGGGCGAGTACTGGCCCCAGAACTGCGAGATGGACTCGAGCCCGTTGCGCGGTGCCTGGCCGCTGACGAGACTGTTTGTGGTGTCAGTTTCGGGAAGTCTTTGATATGTGGCGGATTCATGTGAATCGTTTAGATCAGACAAAACCTACCTGAAGCCCAAGGCTAATGAGAGGAAGATAGCAAAAGCCATGGCAGCGATTGTGAGGTAGCAAAGTCGACGTTTTGGGTCTGGAGCGTGGCTCTCACGATACTCATCGCCTTCATCCCTTTCCCCCTCCTCGTCAGGGATGGCGTTGTATTTATATGCCTTGCCCATCAGCAGGCCCCTCACGGACTCGTAGGCCGACGTAGCGACGTCGGCGAGTCGACCCATCGCGGCAGTTGCGCGGCGGAAGACAGGTAGACCAGCCTAGCCTGGCAGGAGACAAAAGACTGAAGAAAAGGGATCCAAGGTCCGCCAAGTGGTTCCGCGGGTCAATGAGTGAGCCTGCGTGCTTGCGTATGTAACGGCGAAAAGGGTCCGCCCGCTGCAGCACTACACACCCTTGTTCCTCCCCCCCTCTTTCCCAGGTTCCAGGGGGCTGGTCTGGGTGAGTGGTATGGGGATGTGATGTCGATGTGAGGTATCTGCAAGGTACGGGTAAATGAGGAGCTGTCGAAAGGGATGTGCTTTCGTCTCGTGTGGCCTGGTTGACTGGTCCCGTTGTATGCAAGAAGGTAGTTTGGAAACAACGGCAGATGTCCGCTCCTGGTTTTTTTTCAGGGGAAATGGTCCGTGGGAACCTTGGTATATCAGACTGGACCTCTTCTTTATGTCTGCGGTATGTCTGCGGGTGCAGTACGGAGTACTACAGCTGGCTGAGCTGGCTGGGCGTTTCTCCGTTGCCCACGTTGTATGCGTAAAAGCGTGAGGAATAAGGTACGGGATTGCGTTTGCTGTGCTGGCTTAAGCGAAGAGAGGACGTTTCAACACTGCCCAGTCGGGGCCACGGCGTGCTCCTCTCGGGTGCGGCATGTCGGGCGGACATTAGCCCCAAACGTGGAGCGGGCCACAGCGGTGCCACTGCCCCTCTTGGCCCTCCTGTCACTGGCTCGCAGGATCGTAGCGCAGTCACGTGGGTCGTTGCGACGTTGGAATTGGAACAAGCTTCCATAAGCTTTTTTTGATCTCCTCCTTGTCGAGCTTCTCTTCCCTGCCAGCTCCACCCTCAAAATACCGCACGGCGGATCCCGACCCTTTCCTTGAGGGCTTTCAGGTTGTCTTACTCGCCGCATCTTATCGGCAGGGAGAGGGGCCACCCCGAGCTAGAGGGGCCGAAAGAGGTGGATGAAATGGTGGTTGAATGAATAATACGTGTTTTGTATTGACTCGGTTTTACGACCTTCCAGGTTGACTTGTCTATTCCCAGTAAGGTTAACTCACAGCTAAGATCAGGGACCGAGCCTCTATGAGAACATAGGAGGCACAAATTCGCCGGGAGCCTCGGTCTGAATCAACTGATTGATAATCTGATATGATTGAGTGACCCGGTCCCAAGGCAAAAGCACAATCCATACAGCTCGGGACAGAGTGTCGTTCGCAACCCACATGCCGACGATGCTGGCCACGTGAAATCTGAAAGCTGGGATGATTCGTGCAAGACCCATATGCTTCAACTGCCCAGCGTCGGGATGTTTGATTACCTACGTATGCAGCTTGTCCCAACTTCGACATGTTTCAACCGACCTCTCAAGAAACGAGAGCGAGCTCGTTGATCGACACCAGGTATGACGAGTAAGTCGATGACGGATCAGCCCGCCTGATACAGTGACATCCAATCATCCTTACTCATACACTGCATCAATGCTACGATGAAATGCAGCTCATCAGCCTGAGGTGGGGTTCAAGACGTCGTCTCATGAGCGCCTTCCTTATTTGCTCACAACGTCTTGACATTTTACGCCGGTACTTATCTTCCTGATTGGGAATACGATCTCGTCTGTAGGCCTGACATCAGTTCAGTTGACAGACATTACGACAGTAGGCTTCAGGTTAAACTCAACCATGAAAGTAAAGGGACAGCAGAAGAGACAAGCCGAGATTACTGTGATGGCAGTCTATACCAGAAGTACCTACGGGTTCTTCCCAGCAGTCAACTACCCGACATGAAGATGAGTCTCTTAAGGAAGCAGAACGAATCCGGCTTCAGCCCCACACTCAACTTGATACCCTGCTTTCAAGTGCGGAGAACCTTTCTTCCCTGCTCTAAGAGCATGATGTCGTTCTTCAAGATCTCACGAGCAGACTTGCTCAGAGCGTCTTCGCCCGCGACCATCTCCAACTGCTCGGCCGTCATCTTAAAGACACGGTTCGCAGAGAGAACATTGAGAGGGCCGTCCTCCGCGCCGAGAAGGAAGTAATCGACGACCTGAGCACAGATCATATCCGAGAAGCGGGCACTCGCAACCTCGTAATAGCTCTGCAAGACATCATGGATAACGCAACTCGTCGCACCGGTGCCATTCTCGTGGGTGACTTGCTTCTTCAAGTCTTCGTATCGGACATAATCGGCCGGTGCGTATTCGAGATTTAGGGAGACTTTGAGGTTTTCGAATTTCTTGGCAGATCTCGCAGCCTTGATCTTGTTCAGGGCTCTGTCAAAGGCAGGATTATAGGTGATGGAGCGACCCTCCCTCTCCACATGGATCAACAACTTCGCCTGATCCATTGCCACCTGATATCTGCCAATCAGATTCTCTAGGATTGAGGACCAGAGCGCGTCAAAGACCTGCTCATCATTGCAAGACTCTTTGACCACACCGTGGATGAAGTGGTGAACGACGAGAATGGCGTTGCTGACATGGGCCAAGGTGATGGACTCCCATTTCTTGGATTGCTCCTTGAAGGCTGTGGGCAACATGTGACTGCCGAACTATTGATCTGTTAGTTTATTACGCATGGGACAACTAGATGTCAGTGATTACTTACAGTACCCATCTCAAAGCCACGGGACCTAAGATACAGCTGCTCGAGATGCTTCAGAATGCTGTCTTTTAGAGGCGCAGGGCATCTGCAAGGGTCCGACAGAATTGCATCGAGTTCACCGTACTCATCAGATGGCACTGGGAATGCGATTCTGTAGAGATCATCTCTTGTAGCATCCTCATTCTCGCTGCTGTCATCTTCGTCGTCGGCTGAAGAGTCCTTGAGTGGAGAGTCGCCATAGTCATCATCACCCTCGGACCGAGAGCCTTCCGTATCATCCGACTTTTTCTCAACAAGGTCATCGAAATCGCGAGTGTGCGCTTTCTTGAAGAACATGGAAGAGAAAGCCGTATTCATTTCGCGAATCCGAGTGGCGAGGCGGAGTTCTGAACACTTGTCGAAGACGGGATCGCCAGTGTAGTATGCATCCAGACCAAAGTTCTTCAACTCGGTGAAGCGACTCACAATCTTGCCGAGGTAGGCTCGCTGCTCATCGGCGGTGCTTCGGGGCTGTCCGAGGTCCTTGAGCTTGGTCTTCGCCTCGGCAAGGCGCTCATTGATCTCACGTCTGACCTTTGGGAACTCGCTTTTGGTCCGGTCCATGAGCAGTTCACGCAGCCGTACGCGCAACGCTGGGATTCCCAAGCGGGACTTATCGAGTCGGGACCAGGGCTCTTCAGAAAAGAACGTCTTCTCGTCTGCATCACGATCCTCTTTGCTAGAGGAAGCGTCGTCGGCGCCTCGGTTCTTGACGATGTAGTAGCCCAACTGGATATCTCGTCTCTTACCTCGGATGAGGTCCATCGCTGCTTCTCGGGTGGCGTTCTCGCTTACAAGATCGGGCTTGGTGAGGACACCCAGAGTGCGCTTGCCCTCGGGATCAGCTTCAGCGGCGTAGGTCAGAATAGTCTGAGTCGCGACATCCACGTTGCAAGGGATGACTGCAAGGATGCTAGGCGTTTCGTGTTATCAATCATATAGACCTGGGAAGACGATAAGGGGGCTCACATGGTTCTGGAATCCTTGATGTAATCTTTCACCATAGACTTGACCAAAGCGACGTCTCTGACTGTCGAAACGCCTGGTTACGAGGTTAGAGAAGAATAATAAAGGCGAGAGACAACACAGGTAATCTCATACCATCTTGAGCATTCTCAAAGATGCCTTGCGACGCATGTTAGCTGTGGGCGCCATAAGCAGTGTTGATTGGTCTTACCAGGAACGTCAATGATTGTCAAGTGCTCCTCATCGGGGCCGCAAATCTCAACGCGAAGAACATCCTTGCTGAAGGCAGCACCCTCGGAGTTCTCGGCACTCTTCAAACCCATCACACCGGCAGCCTATGGTAACGGTCAGCTAAACTCGGCTATGACTTGGAGCCTGTAGAGAGAAGACGACGCAAGAAGTCTACACAATGGACCAAAGTTGAATTGAAGAGCAAATAATGAGATAGACAAGCAACATACCTCGCGGAGAACATCCGCAAACGCCTGGCCCTTGAGGTCCTTCAGCTCACGTCGGAACGACCTAGCAAGGTCGGCTCTCTCCGAGGTGGCATCGTCAGACTGGATGGTAACGACGATGCTGGGTGTATGTTCTCGACGACAGACGATCTCGGTAGCATGACGTGTGCAGAGTCCGACCGATCGGGGGAAATAGTATCCAGTGAGACTCTCGAGAACGCTGGACTTTCCAGAGGACTGGTCTCCGACGACGACGAGCTGTTGGCGTGCGGAATATGTCAGCATGAGGCGTCATCAGAATCACAAGATCAGGTACCTGAGGGAGGGCGATCTGCCTGGAAATTCCAAGTTCTCTCAACTTGTCTATCTTGTCCAAGAGGTTTCGGTTTCCCAAGCCAATGGCCTGCGTCTTGGAATGAGCAGGTGCCATGGCGTCGGAATGGGAGGAATATGGCGGTCAGCGATGATGTCAGGAGTTTTTCCGTGCAGCTTGAGAATGAAGATGTTGTATGAGGGGAAGAAGGAGAGGAAGTTTCTGGAGACCAGGAAAGATTTTGTAAGATGTTCCTACTGCGTTTGTCTTCCACCTGCGTCGCCCAATATCTTCCACAAGCTGCTTCGCAAGGGGGAACTGCCTGAGGCATAGCTCAAGCGGCTGGGAACAAACGCAGGCGTCAGAAGATAAAAGCTCTATGAATGACTATGAAAGTGCAAAGCCGTCCACAATTAGGCTCCATGGGTATCTGCTCAGTTCGCCTAAGAGTATTCCGACATGGCTGCCTGAGAGATACTATGTACGGTTAATATTCCTAGCGGTGGAGCAACTCGGCTACAAACGCTTTCCGTCAACGTGAGTGAGGGTCCACTGAGGTCGAAGCTCAAGGATATGGAGTCTAGACATGTGAGTGTAGTCCTTGATTGATGTTCTGCTTATCAGGAATCAGGATAGTTGAACACAGTCATGCGACAAGCTAAAGGCTGCATTCATTGTCATGGACCATGCCTTAAGGTCCTTTGATTCCATTGAACAACGTTCTTGCTTGTGGATCAGTGAGTAACTCCCGTCATGAGGAGACAAGCGCCTTTCAATTAAAGGAGTATCTGCTCAAAGCCGCACCGTTACCATTCTCAAGTCATCAATGCCTACAGTTTCCAAACCCATTTCCTTCCCCCTTGAGCGCGATCTGCAGTCGCCTCTAATCTCATCCAAGCCACAAAGATGGCTGCTGCAGCCATTAAAGTGCCCACCATAACACCCATCCCCATGTAGTCACCCGATTCCTTGATCTCACCGTGCCCTCTGACCAGGGCACCGGCCACTGGCGTTCCAATCATGGAAGCAACTCCCATGATCATGTACATGATCCCCGTAATCTGCGGCATCAACTCCATACCGAACAGCTCAACCAGAGCCGGTGGGAACAGGCTGACGTATGCGCTCGCGAAAATACCGTACAGGACTGTAAAGCTGACGAGTAGCGACCTCGCCACGGACTCATGGCCCATTCCTATGGCTATGCTAGGAACCCATAGCCCGAGAGTAACGGCGGCACAGATCACAGTCGTGAGAAACAACGCGTTGAGTCTTCCGATGCGGTCTGCCACGAGCCCAATGGCAATCTTTCCCACAGCGTTGCAGGCGTTGTTGACGGCGGTCAGGTTGGCACCATCGCTGTCAGAATATCCCAAGGTCTTGGCGTACGACGCAAAGAAAAATGCGGGTGTGTAGTAAGCCGCGCTCTGGCAAAACATGCTGAGACTTTGCGCAATGAACTTGCGTTGCGTGACAGTCTTCAATGGAGGCAGCGGGACCTTGAACATCTTCTTGAGCCTAGATGTCGTCGCGTTCTCATGACGTATCTTGGCCGCCATTACAGGTTCCCAAGTGAGAACTGCTCCACCTGCGCATACAACCGCAGCACCGAGGGCACCAGTCATGCGAAGAGTGTTTTTGTAGCCCAACTTCTCAATACATGCCACGAGCACCGGGGCCCAAACTAGACCGCCAACGCCGCTGCCCGCAGAGACGATACCCATGGCCAGCGCTCTGTGCTTGTCGAACCAAGTCGGGACGACGACCATTGACGGAACGAATGAGAGGCAAGATCCCACTCCCATCAGGAACCCCTGCGTAATCTGGTAATGCCACAGCTCCCGACCGAAGCTTGCCAGGACGTTGGCCACTCCGACAAGCAGACCACCGGCGCACATGACCTTCTGAGGGCCAATCGTTTTCGACCATGCCACAACAACAGGTGCGCAGATGGTCATCATTGAGATCGCGAGGGTTCCGATGAGGTCGAGCCGGGCGGCTGTGGCGCCGGTGAATGGGGTGTTGTCCTGTAGAGCCATCGTCTCGTAGTGCGCCTGATAGATGCCGAAGCCGAACTGCAGGCCACCCGTCATGAAACTTATCATGAAGGCAGCAAGAACAACGCTGATATAACGGCTAGGTAAGGTCAGCCTATGTCTTCGAATCAGGGTGGGATTGGTGTGGTGATCGCAACAGGGAGCAATGACCTTTAGCCTACCCTTTGCCATGATCATATTGTGTGTCGTTCTGTTCCGGAGGACCAGCTTCCAAACGGTTGTTTGATATTGACTCGTCCTTATTCGACGCCATTGTTGTCTAAAGAAGGAGGGCGGGGGTTGAGTCGACACTTGGAGAGAGTTGACCAACTAGGGGCTCTCTCAGACGATGATCGCGACTAAAATACTAAGAAGAGCCAATTGGCAGCGAAAACAAAAATGCAAATTAACAAACACCATTGAGTTTAGAAAACCATCCGTATGCTTGAAATATTTCAAGATGCGCCCTTCGCTAGTCTGACGGGTTCGACATCAAAAACGGGTTGAAAGGTTGAGACATTGCAGAGCCCCACAGCTCTTCGCTTCTATTCGCAAGTGAGTCATGGCCCCCCGGCAAAGGCTTCGGCAACTACTCGATGGGCAATTTCACTAACGTATCGCTTAATGATTTGGGTATAGTTCTTTTTTTTAGCGAACAGACAGAGCTGTCAATTTGGTACGTAATAGGGAGTTGACTGCTCTCAAGTTTCTTGTTGAAGCTTTTGCTTGCGCATTTTGCTACTGCATTGTAGATCCCTTGAGTGGAGCTTCTTAGCCGCATAACCGTTGGGAACCACATACAAGAGAACTTCAAGTCGAAGCACCAACTATGAGGAAGAAAGAAAAGGCGATGATAGTCGACTAGGTACTCTTGATCGCAGTCTAGCATTAAAAACACAGACCGGATCGCAGGACCACCATGCAGACAGAAGCATGATTTTTCTTGGAAAGTGGAATCCTAAGTGATGATGAAAGCTTACTAGCATTGTGACTTAATGAGGGCTTTGTCCATTAAGCCATCCAGGCTATACTCTTATTTCTAAGTATTCGGCGTTTTGAATTACTTGACCTCATGATTCATGTTTTAGTTCTGTCAACTCAATTCCAATTCCCGTGCAACACTTCAAGTTCACGAATTTTACATATGGCAGCAAGGAATGAACAGTAGCATGTGCTAAAAAACTACAACCAAGTCATATGTTGCACTAGTCTTACTTACTCCTTCTGTTGCCCGGCGACTACAAAACTACAATTGTTTTATACTTACACTGTTCAGGGCATATGCTGCCCGAAGACCGTTCCTGGATGGAAAAATGTTCGTACCGACTTGGGGATAAGAATGCAAAAGATGCAAGTATATTCTCTGTATATTGAGTTGTCAAGACATGTCGCCTATCTAGTCTAACAACATTATTTGCGTGACAAGCTGTCTAAGGGATATACAGATAGTAAATCAATATCTAAGAATCAAGGAAGTCTTGTTGTCCAGAAAGTCCAGAAAGTATTGGCCAGAAGCAGACGATGAATACGTCCATTTCCAATTCCAAGTCGATTTCGTGCTTTGATCCAGCCGAGAGAATCTATCATAGTGACTGATGACACTACTGACAGCCAGGGCAGACGGCCTCGACGTACTCGAGGTACTCCTTGGCGTAGTCGACGTTGCTCTTGGACGCGGAGCAAGCGCGCTTCTCGATCTGGAAGAGGTCCCTGGCGGAACGTCTGCGCGTGCACGAAGCGAACTGCGACCAAGGGGCCTCGCCCCAGGCCTGGTGGCTGGGCGGGAATGCGGCGAGCTTGTACTGCGCGCCGCCGGTGCCCATGTTGCTGTAGATGTTGCCCTGGTAAAAGGGGTTCAGCTCCTCCTTGCCCTTGACGCCGCCGCGGACGGGGGTCCAGCCGATGATCTGGTTGTCCTTGATGCCTCCGAGGGCGGCGAACTCGGCCTCTTCGGGGTACGGGTTGTACTTTTGGAGGGTGGCCTGGCAGTCAATCATGTTGGGAGCCGAGTGGATGCGGTAGATGAAGCCGTTGCCGCCCAGGAATCGGCTGACCCAGGACTCGGCCAGCTTGGGGTCCGAGGTCGTGGACACGTAGCCGTCCTCGTCCTTGCTGGCGCCGCTGGGGGCTCCTTTGACGTGGTTCCACAGGCTGGTGTCTGGGGCGGCGACGCCAAAGGTGGATTGACCCTTTGGCAAGAAGCCCTTGGAGGCCTGGATGGTGGCATAGTTTCTCGAATCTGCGCGGTAGAGGTCGAGACCGTTGCAGAGGAAGGCCCAGAAAGCAATGAGCGTCAGCCCAAGCATAAGAGGTTGTTGTCTAGCCATTGTTTAATGATAAGGGGAGACGGTTCAAAAGAATGTGAAATTGTTGTTCAAACGATTGTATTGTAAGAGAGTGTGAGGTCAGAGGACTGGATCTGTACTGATTCCGATTTGGACATGACTACGGATTTTGACTGGTTTATATCTTGAGTCTTGATCTTACAAGTCAACCCCGCTTGACAAGAAATCTAGTAGATACAGGTCGCGGAATCCGGTATTTCCGCAAGGCGTTCAATGAAGTGCTGTTTCGCGTGAAACAGCTGACACTTACACGATGGCTTCAACTTTGGAGAGTCATGTCGAGACCAGTCTAGTATGAATCCAGACGCATGAAAAAACAAATAGATTGGTTGTATACAAAGAGTTCAGAGGCTTTACGGGTATTCGTATTCTTACAATACTCTTTACATCTTTGCCAAGACTATTCTAATTGGTTGTCAGCTTGTACTCTGCTGCGGGCGATGGAATCCGAAACCGACGGAGCCGGAGTCGGTTATGAGACGGAATCGGAGTGATTTGTAAAACCGCACTTGTCCATCCCGATAAAGTTGGAGAATGAACAATATAATCTATAATGGCAAGACCCAAGTCGAGGGAGGAGACAGCTTCGGGTACTGCTGGGAGAACAAAGGAACAACTCCCTTCTAGAACAATGACCTCTAAGTGTCATGACAAGCCAACCTTGACAATGTGGCGATCACATACTGTTCGTGGTACACTGCCAAGACCCCGATAATTCATCTGATATTGTCCAGGTCTCGGATGAAGCCCGAATGACCCGTACAAAGAGAAAATAGGGTTTAAGGCTGCGCATGTCCATCCCAGATGGAGTCTTAAATGCCCAAATAAAAAATCTCAGAAACCTCCTGAGGCTGATGCTGGGATCGCCAACTTACAAAGACCTCGTATGCATCGGGCCGAACAGCAGACAAAGACTGGGTCCAATACACGTTCATCTTTATAATATCCCATTCCAAATAGCTCCAAACTTACACATCACATCGATACAAAATCAAGTAACTCCATTGCACGATCCCAATTTCCTTCAATCCACCAATCCATCCAGAACGTACCCGGCGTATCCTATCTTTCTCTCTCAAATCTACCTCTTCATCATGGGCAACGCTTCAACTTCCATTTCCTCCCCTCCGCCGCCCAGCGAGTCAACATCCAAACGCGTCACCGGCTCCAACTGGGGCGACCTGCATCCCATCGGCAATCCCGCCACGGCGGCCTGGCACCTATGTATCTCAGGAACAGACGCCGCCAAGCTCCTCCTCGGCTACCAGCCGACGTCGATGGACGATCGCTGGATGAGTCGTTCGGACGGGCCAGATGCGCAGGGCACGATGGTGGTCCATGTGTACCGGAGTTGGACCGGCCACGAGCAGTTTCAGGTCAGGGCATCGACCCGAGCAGTTTCGGATGGGCCCGGACCCGCGGACGCGGCGGGAGAGGGGGCTGACGTCGGGGCGGAAATTACGGAGATTATGTGGGATCAGGGTGACGGTCCTGTACAGGTCGGCGAGCAGGAGGCTAAAGACATGGTTACTATGATTTTTCGTCGGGTGCTGGGTTGTAAATTAGAGCAGGCGCCTTGAGTCTATTAGATTGGAACACATGAGTACTAGGTGATGAGATCTTGGCACGGCATCTTCTCTCGCAACTAGGCTATGAATTAAGGAGGGGTTTCTTACACGTACAACTCTTCTAATCATTTTTTCGCCCCCGATCGTGCACCCTCACTGCCCTACCTATGGATCCAAGCACGTTCCATCACCGCCGAGTATCTAAAAAGTCCGTCTTCCGTCCGTTATTAAATAGTGGGGTAAAATCCCGACTCCGCGGCTTGCGTCTGGCGGGTGATGCATTATGCGGAATCTATTTTGCGGGCGAGGGTACCTTACGCTATTCAAACTGGTTGTTCAGTAATCCTTCTCAACTCAAATACTATAATCAATTTGACTTTTGCACCTCTCGAGGCTCCCCCAAGCCTTTGCTTGACTCGGTGAACGACGACGAAATATCCAAAACTGTAGTTTACTTTCTTTTTTTTTTGACTGAGGCAGTGAACAAGTGACTCGGAGGTCGGAGATCTCGGTTCAGGACTTTGAGATGTAATCTCACTCAACTCAAAACAGAGTGTTATTTTGGGGGCATTGTCGGATTCGCAAATGACTTACACGACTTGATGCGGTGATGCCAAGATGTATATGGTCGAGATGCCTTCATTTCAAGAGTATAAGTATTGACAAGATTGCCGCCGTAACTCGGTCAAAAGCTCCCTCATCACACAGCTCACACTGCATCTTACAGTCTCTCACTATCACAGTCACTATCTCATCATCACTTTCTTTTACAGTCTCTGACACCCATTCCAATCACTTACATCCCCAACTTCTTCAACTCAACACCGCAAAGGTAGGATAAAAGCCCTCGCCCCAACTGTTCCCGCCTCAGATCACAAAAGGCTGACCATCCCATCTCCCACAGATGCAATTCTCCACCCTCTTCCCCACCATCCTCCTCGGCGCCTCCTTCGTCGCCGCAGACTACTGCACCCAGGCCCTCGACCCGGAGACCCGCAAGTCCAACACGGGCTTCCGCTTCGAGAGCGTCGACAACGCCAACTGGAAGTGGCAGTCCCGCGACCTCCAGGTCGTCACCACCCTCAACCAGAACTGCCAGATCCACCAGGGCGGCGGCGGCGGCGCCTTCGCCGCCACCATCTGCATCGATTTCGACGGCAACTACGCCTGCTGGGTCACCCCCGCCAAGAACCAGGTCTGCGATCTCGTGTTTGAGCAGAACGAGGCGCCCATTGATGTCTGCAAGAGCATCAAGAACATTTGGGGATGGGTTGCTTAGACGGTGTACTGTAAGAGCTTGGTTACCTTTCTCCGAGTTGTGACAACGTAGCTAACGGATTCTAAGCTTTTCTTGTCAAAAAGTACAAACACGGCAGTTTTGGGACGACGTTTCTCTTTTTTCGGGATGACGGGAAGCGAGCTGATCCGACAGTCTGCTAGAGGCTCTGCAGAAGACTTTGGCCTATTAGGAGGATTGACGTGTACCTGTGATCTCTGAGAGCAGAGTTGCTGTTTCTGTTACTCTATTCCACAGCTTGTTAGAGTGAGAGCGGTAGAAAGCATTGTGAATTCATCAAACAATCATGATTCTCCAACTATCTTTCAACTTCATCGTGTGAGAGTTGATTCTGAGCCATTTGAGAACCACGCTCACAACAATTGATCAAATCCGAGCTTAACGCGACGAATCCGATATATACGCGTATCTCGGGAAACAGTTAAAAACTTCCTTGTAAAGCTTGTTTCTGTTTTAGAATATTTCCTTGAAGAGGTTTAGCAGATCGGGTTGAACGGTCTGATGCGGGTTTCCGATTAAGCTGGGGACCCCGGCCCGAAGACATGTCGTCGGATTTGAGCCCCGATGTTTTTTTTCCGCCGAAGAAAAAATACTGCCCCCAAATCTCTACCTGTCCACTTTCGGCCCGTGCGTCCGTCCTCCGCAACCTCCTACGGCCGTCCTGACTACGGAGTACAACCACATCAGTTCTCTAAACAGACACGCTAAGATGAAGGTGTAGACCGACCAACATATCTACTCACTCCAGCTATACCCTCATCTAACTCTTTCCGGGGCTCCCACCCGTCTCGCGCAGAGACGAAGCCGGCAACAATGGCCGTAAAAGCTCTCATCTCAACCCTAGAGGATGAAATTCTCGACCCAGAAGAGGGTGCGTTCATCCATCCTACTACCTAACAGGCACCCCGCAGCAACCGACTTACACGGGAGATCCTACGTGTGCGCCAAACAGAGACCTTCTTCCTCTTCTCCCACAACATCCCGTCCTCGAACCTGGGCTTCGTCGACCCGAAAGCCACCGAACTCTCCCTGACGCTGGCGGGCAGAGACTTCACGATCCACCAGTCCCCCACGGTCCTCTCATCGACCCGCGCCGGAGGCACGACCGGGGCCGGTCAGTATTTCTATATTTCTCCCCCCCCCCCCCCTTCCGAATCAACCATCACAGACCTCTCTCATTTCGCGGCCCTATTTCGCGTTACCCCGTCCTTCCATCTATCAAATTTCCCCTTTGTCATAAAAGTCAAAAACTTTCTCTCAACCTCACTCATGTCATTCTCCATGGCAATCTTGAACCCCCCTTGTCATTATAGGTAGTCCCACAACCTACTCTCAACTTCACCCTCCCACCCTCACCTTGGAACACCTCTCAAACCGCTTAACCCTACTCATCTAAATCTTCCAACCCCCTGAACTGCAACTGACTAAACAAAAACCAGTCCTCTGGAAAATAACCCCCCTCTTCGCAACCTACCTCTCCTCCCCAACCTCCCCCTTCACCCAGCTCTTCACCCCCACCTCGACAATCCTCGAACTAGGCTGCGGCATCTCCCCGCTGACAGCCCTCCTCCTCGCCCCGCGCGTCGCCCGCTACGTCCTCACAGACCAACCCTACGTGTCGCGCATGATCCACCAGAACCTCGAAGCGAACCCCCTTCCCAAGTCTTCGTCCTCATCATCCTCCTCGTCAACCTCTCGCCGTTCACGAAAAGCAGCAGCAAGCTCATCAACAGCAACCTCCGCAACGACGTCGTCATCGCCAGGAACAATCTCCTTCCGCCCCCTAGACTGGGAACTCGACACCCCAGACCCCTCCCTCACCGGCGTACCCCCTTCCACCGCAAACAGCTTCGACGTCGTCGTCTGCTGCGACTGCATCTACAACGAGGCCCTCGTCGAGCCACTCGTCTCCACCACCGCCGACCTCGCTCGGTTGCGTGTACGTGCCCAGCAGGAGGACCAAGACCAGGACGACCAGGACGACAACCCCTCCTCCTCCTCTTCAACGACGGCCCGGTCCGAGCCGTGCGTCTGCATCGTGGCGCAGCAGCTCCGCAGCCCGGACGTCTTTGAGGAATGGATCGGCGCGTTCCACCGCGACTTTCGAACCTGGAGAGTACCGGATGCGTCGCTCCCCGAGGGGTTGAGGATCGAGGCTGGGTTTGTGGTGCATGTTGGGATTTTGAGGGAGGCTACGGTGGATTTCTAAATACTCCGTTGCGTAGCTTTATATTAAGCAGCGTATCAACATCATCACCATATCCTCTTGAAGCTATGCAGACTTGTAGAACGGGTCCCACGAACGGTTCACAAGTGAAGGATGATGTGTTGCGAAAGCTCCGTTATTGTGACGAACTGCGCATCTAACTTGAAAACTTTTTCCCGCAGCTTTTTCATCTCGAGAAGAGAAAATAGAATGCCACGTAATAACCAAATCCCTCCCTTATTCTTTGAATAATTCCCAAATCGCCGCCAGCATGATGAGTAATGTCATCTCTGGACAAGATAAGATTGTCCCTTTGCAAAAACAAGCCGTAACCCAGATTCGTATCGTAGACACGTTACATGATTTAAACTCCCTAGTTTCCTAGTTTTGAAAAAGCCAATCCAATTTTTTGTGTTTTTGTTTGCTCTTTTTTCTTTCTGTCTCTGAGTACCTTACCACTCAAGAGGCTCCTTCTTGGTCTCACCCCGGTTCGTCTTGGGGACGGGGACGGCCTTGGCGAGGAGGCGACCAGTCTTGGGATCCCTCTTGAGGTAGTTGGTGCCGTCGAGCCAGGGGGTGAGCTGGGACATGCGGCGCTCGTAGTCGGCAATCTTGTCGTTCTGCTGCATGGTCAGGCCGATATCATCGAGGCCGTTAATGAGGCAATGTTTCCGGAACTCCTCAACGTCGAAAGAGGCGAGGGTGTTGCCGTCGGCGTCCTTGATGAGCTGGTTGGGCAAGTCGATCTCGACTTCGCGGCCGGCGCGCGCCTCGGCGGCAATCTTCTCCAGCTTCTCCTTGTCCTCCATAATGATTGGCAGCATGCCGTTCTTGAAGGTGTTGTTGAAGAAGATGTCGGCGTACGAGGGCGCGAGGACGCAGCGGATGCCGAAATCGTTGAGGGCCCAGGGGGCGTGCTCTCTCGACGAACCGCAGCCAAAGTTGGGACCGGTGACGACGAGGATCTTGGAGCTGCGGTAGGGGTCCTTGTTAAGAATGAAGTTGGGGTTCTCGGAACCGTCCTCGTTGAAGCGGAGGGCGTAGAAGAGGGCGTTACCGAGACCAGTGCGCTTGATGGTCTTGAGGAACTGCTTGGGGATGATGGCGTCGGTGTCGACGTTGGACATCTCCAGGGGAGCGGCGATACCCTTGAGGTTGGTGAACTTGGGAAGACCAGCAGAGCTACCGGCAGAAATAGTGTTGGTGTGGGGTTCGTTGTCCTCGGGCTGGTCGGCGATGGCCTCCTTCTCAGCGTCGCTCTCCTCGACCCGCTCGTCAACCTGGGGTTCGCTGTCGGGGGTAATGGTGGCCTGGAGCTTAGGGCTCGTCTGGTAACCCTCGAGCTTTCTGACGTCAGCCAGCTTGCCGACGATACCGGCAGCAGCAGCCATCACGGGGGACATGAGATGGGTGCGGGAGCCGGCACCCTGGCGACCCTCAAAGTTTCTGTTGCTGGTGGACGCGCATCTCTCCTTGGCGGCCAGGATATCGGGGTTCATGCCCAAGCACATACTGCAACCGGCCTCACGCCACTCGAAGCCGGCGGCCTCGAAAATCTTGTCCAAGCCCTCGGCCTCGGCCTGAGTCTTGACGAGACCAGAGCCGGGGACGACCATGGCGCGCTTGATATTCGCCGCAATCTTCTTGCCCTTGACGATGTGGGCCGCGGCACGCAAGTCCTCGATACGGGAATTTGTGCAGGAACCGATGAAGACCTTGTCGACGGGGATATCCTCCATGGGGGTTCCGGGGGTCAGGCCCATGTACTCGAGCATTCTGCGGCCGGCGGCCTTCTTGTTCTCAGTGGAGAAGGTCTCGGGGTCGGGGACGACGCCGGTGATGGGGATGACGTCCTCGGGACTGGTGCCCCAGGTGATGGTGGGGATGATGTCCTTGCCGTCAATGAAGACATCAATGTCGTACTTTGCGTCGGCGTCGGACTGGAGAGACTTCCAGTACTTGACGGCCTTGTGCCACTCGTCCGAGTTGTACTTGGGGGCCAGGGGGCGGTTCTTCAGGTACTCGAAGGTGATGTCGTCGGGAGCGACCATGCCGGCTCTCGCACCACCCTCGATGGACATGTTGCAGATGGACATGCGGGCCTCCATGCTGAGGCTACGGATGACTGAACCGCAGAACTCGATAACGGCACCGGTACCGCCAGCCGTTCCGATCTTGCCAATGGCGTGCAAGACAACATCCTTTGAGCTGACGCCGGGGGCAAGCTCTCCGTCGACCTGTATCCGCATGTTCTTGCTCCTCTTGGTGATCAAGCACTGGGTGGCAAGGACGTGCTCGACCTCGCTGGTACCGATACCGAAAGCCAGGGCACCGAAGGCGCCGTGGGTCGAGGTGTGACTGTCACCGCAGACAACGGTGGTGCCGGGGAGGGTGAAGCCCTGCTCGGGACCGATAACGTGGACGATACCCTGGCGCTTGTCGCCGAGACCAAAGTATGTGAGGCCAAAGTCCTTGACATTCTCCTCGAGGGTCATGCACTGGACTCTGGAGTCATCTTCGGCAATGAAGGAGCCAATGTCCTTCATGCCTTTCCGTGACGAAGTGGGGACATTCTGGCCAGCCACATGTTAGCGATTGGACCACCACTACGGAATTGAGATTGGGCGGGCGAAAGCGATGCTTCTCGCATGTGCGCGCGTGTGAGAGATTGTGTGGAACAAGAAACTTACGTGATCGGTGGTCGCGAGGGTGCAGTCCGGTCGGCGGACCTTGCGGCCTGCATTCTTCAGACCCTCAAATGCTTGCTGCAGCCCTTTGTTAGCGAGATGTCATGGTGGGGTCGATCAACCGACGTCATCCGAGCCGGAGTGCGAATGCGGCGGCTGCGGATAGCGAAGGGGTTACGAGGGGAAGCAGGAGGGAAAAAAAGCCAAAAACAGGAGCAAGCGTCAAACGTACAGGAGAGGTGACCTCATGCACGAGATGTCTGTCTGCATTGCGTCTCATTGTTAGCAAATGAATTCCTTTCCTTTTCTCCGCGCAGATCCAAGATCCAGATCGTTCGCAATGGGGGGAAGAGCATGACGCAGAACTTACCAATGTACAGCAGGATCGTGCCGTCCAACTTCTCGTCTACGACGTGGGCCTGGAGGACCTTGTCGTAGAGAGTTTGCGGGGTGCCTTCGGCAACGGGCATTTTGTGCAACTCGGAGAGACGGGGAGGAAAAGCGATGCAATTTCAAAAGCAGGTCAGGTCGGCCTCAATTGAAGGGACCTGGTAGGGTGTTGCGAGGGTGGTGGTTCCCAAGCTTCCTTGTCAAATCAAGCTGGTGTGAGAGCAGCCGATGGATGCGAGTGTCTGCGAGTGTGCGTGCGTGTGTGTGACTCTGTTTGTATGGTGATTGGGAGTCTAGGTAGTGGATGACGGAGAGGGAGAGGGTTTGGTGAGAGAGAGATGAGAAGATGGTTCGTTGGGAGGAGAAGCGTTTGGAAAGGGAAGAGAGGGAAAAAAAAAGTAGAAAACGTAGAAAAATCCTGAGTCGGAGGAGAGGTGTGGTCAGGGGTGTGGGGGAAGAGCAGCTCAATATGTATCTGCCGGACCAGGAGGCCTTCGTCCCTCTGTTGTGTCTGAGGTCGGTGCTTGCCTCTGCTTAGAGTTGGGAACACCTGAATCAAATTGCTCCGTAATAAGAGACCTAGTGACTGAGAGAGAGAGAGAGAGCGAAAAAAGAACAAGGTACGAAATCGGAGCGAGAAAGAGGTGCCAGCTTGCAAGGGCGACAAGGAAGAGAAAGCACGTAGGTACACTTACGCCCGCCCGCCCCTCTTGCAAAAGTGCCCGCAAACCGCAGGTACCTCGAACCCTTTTTTCCCACTACGCACAACACACCAAATACATCAATCTGGCTACAAAGCTACCGGTACCTAGAAAACGAAACAATCAACTGTGACTACTACGTGGGTGAGGCTTTGGGACGAAAAAGTTCCCAAGTGTCCGATGATCGGAGGCGCCAGCTCCAGCCAGCAGTGGGTCCTGGCGACGGAAGACCTGTGAACGCGGGGTACAGCGCCCTGATTTGCAAATGACGCCCGCGGATTGGCCCGTTGCCGCAAGGTGCCCTGGCCCGGGGGTCCCGCATCCCACTTTGAACGCCCTGAGAACCTTCCAAATGCTGCCATGGACATTGAACTCGGGCCATTCCATGGACGAGACCTCAACACACGCCACACTACCTTAGCTTGGCACCTTACCTATGCGTAATACCTCAATCATCTCGGACGAGAACTCTTCGAGTGTTGGGTGTTTGGCGAGACGGGAAAAACTGGAAACGTTCCAAAAGGGGGGCCCCCCATATTCACCGTGGATCATATCAAAGTATGACTCTGTTGATGTTTGGGAAAAATCTCTCCCACTTTCGGAGAGGATACCGTTACCTTAGTATAATGGAATACGACGGCACTTGATACTCCACCGCTTGACTACACGTCCCGCACGTGAGACGCAAAGAGCCCGCAATCTGACGAGTAATATGGGCTCCAATGGGCTCAGCGCCGCCCAAAACAGCAACTCGTTGAATTCTCGTGTGTCCAACAAGTACCCTCTGCTACTTGGGGGGCCCAGTACCGTCTCCGTTTTGTTCCGTCGTTTGCCGTTGCTGACTTTTTCTTTGGTCTTCTCTTTCGCCCTCACTATGATGCCTGCTCGGTCACCAGTGACCCTAAAACTGTTTTTGTGTAATTAGTACGGATATACATGCCAGATTCAATCCAAGTACATGCGCCAGCAAGACCCGTAGCAGAACACCGAATGCTAGCGCCAGCATCGTTCATAACCCCCTCATGTACGTAATTGACGCGATGCCGAAGCTGCATTGCAGCATTTCACTTTGCTTTGCCTCTCAACGGTTCCAATCTTATTCCAGTCCCCGGCACTTTTTTTTGTGCACTAAGAATGACTCCAACCTATCCAGTCTTCTCACATACGCAGTACGAATAGTGGCACTTACCACCTTAGCTCCCAAGACCTCCGAGAACAGGAGTACGTACCGTATTACGGAATCACGGAGTATCGCCCGTCCATTCAACCCAAGCAGAAGTGGCAGTGATTCGTGAATCCATCATCCCTGAATCCCATCCTGGAGCTGGATGCAACATCCGCCCGCCGAGGCTTACTCGATGATGACGCTGCAGAACTACGCGATAACATGATAGGGCCTCGATCGCCGTCGCTGCTGCTGTCGCAAACGCAATGTCCATCATGAGGCAGCTTCACCGCATCGGCCGGCCCTCCTGCGGTCATCCCAACAAGCGCTCCCAGGCTAATCCGGAGAACATCTACCCTCCCCAATAACAACTGCCCGTAACCGTACCCGAGCCCGAGGTGCCGACTTCATCATGCATTGCAAAAGCATACCCGGGCTGCTCCCTCTGTGGTGCAACTCTGTTTGATTAATGTCTGTATCCGTAGCCATACCGGCATATCAATACTGCGTCAACTCCATCAACAATCCGGGCCATCTGCCATTGCATTCGTGCTGCCATTGTCAACCTTGTCCGAGCACTCGAGAAGCAAGGTAATCAAGTCTCGAAAGGGTTGATCTCCTTCGTGCTGCATGCTTGGCCTGCCACTACCCCACACAAGCTCAAACAGCGCCCGTTCGACTCGTATCATGTGCATTTGACGCTGCGCTTTCGGCCTCCGTCTTATCAAACATTCCTTTCCCCCAACCCAGCCGATATACGGAGTATGGCTTTCGTCGCGCTTCACCCAGCCGACCTGGTCCCTACAGCGCCGATCGGCGGTTGGTCGGGCTCCAACGCCAAGCTTTCCTCCACAACCTCCCTTTTTCGTCACCACCGGCTGTCAGGAACCGAGAATCGCAATCAAACCCCCCAGCAAGCCTTGCACCATCTGCATCACCCACGCAATCCCCTGCGCGATCCGGACCGCTGTCGCCAATAACACGAATCCGCTGCTCAGCGCAAAGAAAAACATCCCAACGTCCGTCCAAGTTGACTCGTTGACATCAAGTCGCTTTCTGGCAGGCGATGTCGGATCAAAGCAAGGTGATATGGCTTTCCAATACCATCGAGCCACGCTCCCCGCAATCTGCTTGCCGTCGGTGGCGCACTTTAGCACACGCTTACTCAACACGTCTCTTTTCAAACGACCTCCGGTGTCGCCGCCTTCGGAGTCGCTGTTCACCAGGGTCGTTGACGTGCTGCAGCCAGCTTTCAACCTGGCTTGACTGGCTGCTGACAACTGCTGGCTCTCCGTTGGTGTATCCTGTAGATTGTCGTTTCTCCCTTTCATGGCACGAAACGTCTTTGAACTCTTGCGGCTGCTCATCGCCTCTATACCGTCTGCTATGGTGTTTGTTGACTTTGACGGGCTCGTGTTCGAGAACCTCATGATCTTGAACTTGTTCCGCAATCTCCTACTCGGAACAGAGTCGGGAGGAGGCTTCCTGAGGCTGGTAGGCAGCGATCTGGGCGTTCCGCTGGCCGGGAGGCTCTGTTTCCGAGTTTCCGCCGTCCTGTTGCCCGAATTGGCCAATGCGGCCCGCGCCGCCCCCGTCGATGCGATCTTGCTTTGGCCCTGCTGAGTGGCTGGCTCCAACACGGTTAGGGGTGATGTAGACGTGGACATGTGTGGTGTGACAGGGTTCTCGGCTTGGCTCTCCTGCTTGTCGCTGTCTGCCAAATTTCTCGCAGAGTATTTCTCGACCACCTTGTGGATCGCATCGTTTCGATGCTGGAGGGTCAGCGTTTGGCTTCCTTTTGGTGCCAAAGCCTGGGTCCTTATTTTGACGGTCCTTAGATGCCGCACTTTTTCGGTCGAGATGTCCTCTGTTGACGTTGACATCTGTTCGTCGTACTGTCGACTCACGCGTCGATTCTGCAACATGCTCCAGCTTTCGCTGACTCTTCTCTTGGGTTGTTCTTGGCATAGGCTCGATTGTGAAAGACCTTGGCCGCAGCCAATAATGGTGGTGATGGGTGTGGTGGCAGCTTTTGTCTTTAGAGCCTCCATCTTTCCCACTCCCCGCTGGCATATCACGTCCTCGCGAACCTCCATCCTTCTTGGAGATGTTGCTCGGTCCTCGAAGGTGAGACTTTTCGGGATTGGCGGCTCTTGGGTCACCTTGCAAAGGTTGTCCTCCAGCGCCTGGATATGCTCTCGGGTCAACAAGTTCTCTTGAAGCGGCGGGCTTTTCTGGTCGATCTGGGATGTCAATAATGACTCGAATGGGGATATGTTCGCTGTGATTGGTGGGCCACGATTCTTGGCTGCCTGCTGGTCGTTGAGTTCGTGAGTTTGCATCAATGAACGGTAAGCCACTGCTAGTGGCGCTACTGTCAATTCCACCTCGCCGTCCAGGGCTTCCATATTCCGGATCAGTGGGATAAGTTGTCTTGCCTCCCAGCGGTTCAGTGTTGCCTGCTGCTGGTAGTCCAGGGCTGGGTGTGGGTATGTTTCCCCCAGGATATGATCTCTCAAGAGGTTTGTAGGCGTCAGGTTTGCGCTTGCTGATACTGTCCTCGAATGGCGGATGGGGATTTTGCCTGAGGTTAGAGACATGTTTCTTGAGAATTCCCTGCTGTGGTATCCCAGCGGATCCTGATCGTCTGCTTTCCGTAGAACCATTGGGTTGGAAACGGCCCGGAGAGCTTGTCGGCCTCCCGGCTCTGTCTCTGGGCGTCGCTGGCCTAAAAAAGACACCGTTTTTTGAGGTCCTTGAGGTATGGGTGGTAGCTCCTTTTCCATGGCTTTGCCCTTCTGGCTTTGACCTTTGGTGACTGGTGCTGGGAGGGTGAAGTGACCAGGCCGGCTTTTCTCACTGATGCTTTGAGGAGAGTTCAAGTTTCCAAACGGGAGCGGCATCTGCGTAGGTCGTCGATCTTCCCCTAAGTTTCGGCCGTTTGTTCCGAGTTCCTGAGCCGCGGTGGATGCCAGGGATGATCGTCTGCTTTGAGGGGTTCGTATCACAGTGTCAGATGAATCAGCATCGTTTTCTTCCGAGATGATATGTTTGGGCAGATGAGATTTGGGATCAGTATGGCTCATCCCCAAACGATGAGCGTTTGGTTGCTCAGGCAGGTATCGGGCGTCTTTCGCTTCAGAACCTGACTCATTGGTCAGTACATGAGCCCAATGTCGACACAAGCTAGCTTACCGCGAGTCGATACGCTCTTATTTGACTGCGCAATCGGGCTAAGTATAGGCTCTTTGGCAGAAGACCACTGCTGTCTATGGCGTTGCCAATGAACGTTGCGCTGTGCTTGTCGAATGGCCTCCTTTTCCCGATCTTTCCGGGCAAACCTTTGCTCTTCTCGTTGCTGGAGCTTTTTGGTCACCTCTTCTGTGAGGAGTTCGGCCCCGCGGCGTGTACGTCGAGACTCCGACTTGTGTCTAGCTTCCAGCTTTTGGTCGAGAGTCAAGGAAGCAGAGCTGAAGCTGGTTGTAGACGGTGTCTCAACGTCTAGTTCTCCTGTGACTGGGTTGATTCCTGTGACGCCAAGGTAATCTCCACTCTCTTTCAGAGTTCTGCGCTTCCGGTGGATCAATCGGCGTTCTTCCAGTGTTCGTTCTTCTCTTGAAGATCTAGTTGCCGGTGTATGAGCGATCGTGTTAGCTCTTCGGAGAAGAGGCTCAGGTTCAGAAGATCGGGCTTTCCGAGAACGGCCCAGTTCCTTGGCCGTGTTCCAGCGTGTGATGCGGTCAGAGCTTCGACCTATTCGTGGTGGACTTGTCGGAGAGTGTCTAGATCTCGAACGAGGGTTTTCAGCGGTTTCCTAGTACCCTTGATTCCGATGGGTGCTACCCTTTTCAGCCCGGCGGCTTGGGAGGACGGCCCTCAAACGCGCGCTTAGATTTAACTTCCGGCCAAACCCTTCGGAGACTTGCTGTCCAGGACGTCGAGATAAGACTCGAAACGATGGTGCATCGGGCGGTCGACCGGTGGCTGGAGCTGAGTGGGTTGACATAATTCAATTCGAGGAGATGCGGGGATAGAAATGCTGCATGGTACGACAGATAGAGAGTAAATAAACAACGATGCCGGCAAAAGAACTCATGAACCCGTTGCCAGGTGTGTGTCCGGCGGCGATGTAAGAGATCGGAAATGATGGGTTGCGTTTGGAAAGGGAGATCCTTGCGCAGGAAGGGACGACAGGTTTGAGCAGTCAATGTCAAAGAGGCGCAACGACTCGACGAACTGCTGCTGCTGTCAACCCCTGACTCAAGGAACAAGGCAGTTGCTTGTAAGTTGGCGACACTCCTTCCCAGCATATAATCCAACTCAATTGAATTTCTCTCTTTCCCATCCCTTTTCCCTTTGTGCTTCGCCCTCCTCCTTCTTTTGTTAGACGTCAACCAGAGCAACCGTCACCCACGCCTGCGCAATGGATTTCCCCCTCTTTGGCGAATTGCCTCCAGAAATTCGAGCTGAGATCTGGAAGCTGTCACTTCCTGAAGTCGAGTCAGAAGTTTGCATCGTTCCGTCGACATGCGACACACCACAGTCGTTGCTGGTGTACACTGCCTTTCCGGTGCTGATGCATGTTTGCCGCGAGTCTCGCCAATTCGTCCAGAACTCTAGACTGAGTGGAATTCATCTTATGCGTCCGCGCTCGGCCATTGACACGATTGATTTTCCTGTGCCGTTTCGATCTTATCAGCCGGAATTGGATACCCTGTTCTGCCAGAATCAAGGTCCGGCATCTTTGGAAGACATTGCCAGTGAAGACGATTTCGAACACGTCATTCAAGAGACAAGGCATCTGGCTATCCCAGGCGAGAAAGAATTCTTGGATCTGGTAGCCTGGGTACTCACATTCTACTTTCCGAAACTGGAGACTCTGTCAGTGGTTGTCGGGGACATCTCAAATGGCTCTGGCTTTGGCTCCTACTTCAATGCACCAAAGACACGCTGCAAGCTGCGCCGGATAAATGCGGCAGATACACAGATATACAACATCGATGTAAGAGATCTTGACGGAACCGAAACCTTGGACCCGTCGCACCTGTCGAGATGCATGGCGGAGTACACACAAGAGCTCGAAAAGATCATCGAGGAGTGTTTCAACGACATGGACAGAACGTTACGAAGGGCTCATCGCTGGTGGAATCGTGAATTGAAGACTTTCAAGAGAGTCCAATATTTGACCCAGACGTTTGTTCAGTACGAAGCAGGAAGTACATTCCGGTTGGAAACCACATTCTCGTAGCGCGGGCATGTTAATGAGGCTCGGGTAGCAATGAATGATAGATGGTTCGTTCCAATTGGCATCACTAGACAGTTACTTCTAAGGAACCGAACGTACTTTATCAATCACATGAGGTGCAAATTTTTGAATGCGCTACGGTATTTCTTGGCAGAGCAGTTTTCAAGGAGAGCAGGTGCAGCGCCTCCAATGTACCTGCCTTCTCTTTAGTCTCTCGTCGAGCATCCAGGGTACCTTCCTGCCTCATCAGACTGATCTCCGTCCGCAACGTCCCTCCAACGCCTATGACCCTTTCTACTTTTCTTCCGTCTCGCCACCGCAGGCGAGGCGATCGATATGGAGGCTTGTGGGGAAGCTTGGGTCAAGGAAAGTTCATGCTTCCGAGGTCTAGATGTCACTGCCCTGCACTTTCTGAAGTACGATTCGGGAACATGGAGCAAGACGTAGTGAGGAATCCATACAGCAACGAAGTGATAGCCAAAGGGCTTGGTGAAGACTGGAACTAGAGATTGGCAAAACATCATCTGAGGAAAGGCATCAAGTGTCGATGTTGACAACCTCGCTCGTTATTCTACTGGGAGGAAAGAATCAGCATTGTTTATGGAATTCGCATTATCTGCTCTTCAACTGTTTATTCTGCTTTTCTTCGTTTTCATGTGTGCGGAGGCTTATCAAGGGCATCTGACTTCCCATATCTTTATCTCCCGCTATCGCAGAGGTCAGACAACCGGGAAAAGCTTGTTCCCTCGGCAATGAGACGCGTCTTCGTGAAAGTTCTCAGAGGAAATCTAAGTCTGGCGAGCCAAAGGGTCGTCAATCTCCGAGGAGGCTAGATTTAGCAACACTGAGACTAGTCTTCAGGACGAAGGAATTAACAGACTTAAGTTGGCTGGGTAGCCAACGTCAGTAATAACAAAATAAGCTCAGTCACCATCAGGAGGCAGATACAGTCACTTCTATATCCTAAAGACATACCCAAGGATCGCGAGGTACAAGGTCACCAATTTGCCAAGTTGCAGGGACTTCGCGAGAACTGTGCCGGGAATAATGCACCTCCACCAAGAAAAGATTGATTTAAGAGAATACAAATTCAGTCTTGAGACTTGAATAGTTGATTAACAAAGAAGAACGCCGGCCCAGGAATCGACCATCCGCCCGAACCAGCCCAACGCCGCCATATGCTGCTGTAAATAAGTTTGAAGCCATCAAGCAAAAAGTCTTCCCAGAGCAATGTCACCCATCTCTCATGCCACGTACGTCAAGCCCTCTCAGTGGAAACCCGACCATCTAGAAGGGTACCGTTCCCCTTGTTGATTGCTTCTGTTCCTCTTCGCGCTGGCAAAGGGGTTGTAATCGGGAGCACTCGTGTGGTCGAGAGCATCTGAGCCAGTCGATCTTCTAATCTCCGACTGCTTCAGTGGGCTTCCTCGACGTTGTTCCCGAGCAGCCATTTCTCTCGAGTTCCGGGGCGACATGAAGCCCTGGTTCATCTCATTAAGACTCGACGTCTTCTTGAGTGGCGAGTTCGCGTGGTTGAATACACCCAAGTTTCCGCCAAAGCTCGTTCCTCCTGTGTTCGCGGTGGACGTTGAGGTCGACTGGTACATGGGTGCCGGCGGGAGACTTTGCCGGACCGAGCGAGTGCTGGGCACAGGGGTGAAGGACTCGGATCGCCTGTTAGACGTCGGAGTAAAGAGACGGGATGCGAAGCTGCTAATTGGAGGAGTGTGGACCGGGTCCTCCTGCTTGACGTGAGGATTGGGTGTAACCACAAACTCTTTCTTGATGACCGTCGTAGGCGTTCCCAGTTCGACAAAGGACTCTTCATCCTCAGCCTCTTCAGGCGAACACTGTGTGCCGACATCGCGAACAACCGGGTGAAGACGTGGCCGCACGAACTTGGTGTCGTACTCGTGGAGGACCTCCTTGTGGATGATAGCCGTATCCTTGATCTGCTGAGCATACCGAGTTTGGACGAAAATCAGCTGGACGGAAAGAATGAGTTGCAGCACAATGCAGTTGAAAACTGTTACACTCGGTCTGGGATCCAAGGGCACCAGAGGGAGGAACATCATGTAGACAAGGACGTGGCCAGGGCTGAAGAGGCAGAAGAGCTGCAAAGAGACCGGGAGAGGATCCCAGACACTTAGCTCCCAGACGTCGTGTGATCTGTCGGGGTGGGCTCGCGACTCGGCAGTCTCGGAAGACAGGAGGTTATTCAAGAGTCTCAGGGGCGAAGAGACGGCCGGGTCGGACCTGGCTTTGACTCGTTGGGCTGAGGGGGTGTGCGGCTTGTCTTCAACGTTGACTTGGAATAATCGGTACTGCCTCGTTCTCGACATGGTATAGAAGGCGTTGGCGACAGATAGGAGGCCAAGAATCCAAACGAGGGGCCGCACCTGAGGACTCGTTAGTAACCATGATGCGCAACCCATGCGACTCGATGCTACTGACAATGTAGGTGACGATGCCCCCGGAGCTCCCATCGCTGAACACATCATCCTCGACCTCCGATGCTACGCAGTTAGCTCTAGCAAGGAGAAACACGAAGTTGCAGCCGAGCCCGAGCTGTGTTCCTAGTGCCTTTGAATCCCAATCTCTCGTCTCCAATTCTTCCGATAGCCAGAGCAAGAAGTCCATAGGGTTCAGCATGGCCTTCAGGCGCTCAGAGAGCGGCTTCTTTCGCACTAGACGCGGCATCTCGTCAGATTGCGCTTCTTGCCATCAACAGGCGACTTCTGGGCGGATGGGATTCTGGAAGCCTCGAAGGCGATGGTTTCGTGGTCGACGGGCGGGATCGAGTGGTGCGTCGGTGTCGTTTGTCGTCGTTGTCGTCGTCGATTTCGTCGCTAGGTGAAATTGTTTACAAAGAAGTCTGGGTCTATTGATTTTTGGGCCATTGTCCCGCTGCTAGGCAAGAGGAGCTTTCGACAGGGGTACCTTCCTTATGTGCATGGACCGTAAACTGAAAGCATCTGGGAGATAATACGTACCGGAACGCTGCAAGTGGGGTCTCCACTGGCTTCTGTCACATAGCCCACACCTCATCCGAGCCTGTTAGCAGTTCGGGCTCCAGCAGGCGGTACCTGGCAGAACAGCGCTAACAGCACTTCAGCCACAGTGAGGTGCTGGAGTGGAGCGCTGCCAGCCCGCCGCCAGGTCGGGTACAGGTAATCAAGGCAAGTACGTCAATCCGTCCGCCGACCTCCTGGGCCATCGCAAGCTCTCCAACAACCGCACAAGTCATCCAAGATGGCTTCGCAAGCAGATATGAAGGACCGCCAGTTCCTCGCCGTCATTGGCGACGAGGTAGGACACTTTGCGTAGTCGACACTATGACTGATTACAAATGGCTAAAACTTGAGAACTAGGACTCGGTCACCGGCCTCCTCCTCGCTGGCATTGGGGTGCGCTCTTTCGACTCCACGACGATTCCGATTGCGGCTCGAGATAACTAACAAGTGCACAGCACGTCAGCACGGGTGCCGACCAAGAAAAGAACTTCCTGGTGGTGGATAGCAAGACGGACACCGCTACGATCGAGTCTACCTTTGAATCCTTCACTTCAAGGAAGGACATTGGCATCATCCTCATCAACCAACACGTCAGTAGCGATCCCAGGGGGGGGGGGGGGCCTTGTGCCAAGAGAACACATACTGATTGAAAGAACAGATTGCCGATCGCATAAGACATCGGGTCGATACCTACACTGCTGCTTTCCCGACCGTTCTCGAAATTCCGAGCAAGGACCACCCGTACGACCCCGAGAAGGACAGTGTTTTGCGCAGAGTGCGCCGGTTGTTTGGCGAATAAGCATGTCATTCCACAGATTATGGGGATAGTAAGAGCCAAGAGGCAAAAGCATGGTGCGCCGGCAGCGTATTCGGAGTTTGGATGGACCGCACCGGCCTATCATGAATAAATTGCGAGCTACATGCCTAGCACCGCTACCCTATGTACGTACGCATTGTTATGCCGATACTCCTACGCAGAATGAACACCTAAAAGGACCCTCAAACGGATCCATCACACGGGCGAAGTTGAACTGCGTTATGCCAAATTCCTAATGCTACCAGTGTTATGAGATGAAGTGAAACCCCAACAGCAATCTGGATGTATCGCTACGTGTGACTGTAACCCATGCCCCATCATCGTAAACCTTCGTATGCTTGTAATTAAGTTAAAGCTCCAAGCTGAAGAAGCTCTTGGTGTTGCGCGAGAAAACGACTTGAGCGGTCAAGCAGGTGATGGGGACATCATCGGCGGTGTAGACGTCAGCAAAGACGGTGTACTTGCCCTGTAGATATTGTCAATAACCTGATAAGGTTCATATAGATGAGCCTGACTTACGGAGGGGATCTCGTTAGGAAGCTCGACAGACTTGGTGACGGTGAGAACACCCTTCTCGATGGGGCACTCAAGGTCGACGTTCTCGATCTGCTCGCAGAGGTCCGCCTTGGTGCTGATAAGGCGGATGAGGCCGTACTTGACCTGGAGAAGGACGTAGGCGCCCTTCTCGATGTTCTGCTTGACGGTGCCGGAAGCCTTGATGACGAGCTCCTTGCCACTGAAACGCCATGTTAGCTGGCTCCCGTTTCACGATACTGCGGTATGCATCGTCATAGACTGGGGGCTGCTGCAAACGAACTTACGCCTGAGGAGGGTTGGGAGAGAGGTCTACGCTGTCGATTGTGACGATGTCCTCATCATGGGACTTGGGGCAGAGCTCCAAAGGCGAGTCGCCGGGGACCTTGAGGTCATCGTTAACAATGACGGACTGGTCTCTCTGGACCAGGACGCTGGCACCGGCCGGTGCGAGACCGGCGGAGAGGAAGGCGATGACAGCTGTGGCGAACCTCATCGCGGTTAGAGGTCGAGGTCGTTTAGTGATTAGGAAGATGGGGTATGGGCGGTTCGAACAACGGCGGTCTCGATGTCGTTGATGATGCTCGGTGTGTACTCGTCGGCGTCCGAGGTTCGATGTTTAGCGTGAGGATGATGGGAGGTGATAGAGAAGTGGTTCCTGCGAGTGGCTTTGGTTGGTAGGTGGTGAGCAACGAACGGGGCTGGGTTCGGAGGGAGAACGTCATGGGGACAACGTCAGATCGATCTGATTGGATGGAGCTAGGTGGACCTTGGTCGGGACAAGCGCCTTTGCCTTCCCCAGCGACCATGGCGACATTGGAGGTACCTTTCATTGCATATCTTTGGTGTAGAGCAAGCAGTGCCCTTTGTATAGGTCTGTACATTGAAGTATAGCTATTTGATTATAGACTCACATTGCAGAAGTAATAGCCGCAAGGAGCCTCCGAAATAATGCTTTTGCTGGACCAAAGCAAGTACACTAGACAACGACAGAGCCTCTTGAATGCTGTCCCAAAAGGTACATCGAATCCTGTCGTCGTCGTCGTCGTCGCACGGGCCACCGTAAAATTCCCACTCTTCTGCTTCGTTCCCCTCCAAAGATCCCACTTTCGTTATCGACTTCCCAGCTCCAGATTACCTCCCGCCTTCGTCTTTTGGAGATTGAAACGGCCGAGTCCCTCGATTACGAGCTGCAACCATGGAATTGCGTCGCGAGTGCCATATCACCATTTGCGCATTGAAGGAGCCGTCCATGCGCAAACAAGACGGAGCGCCACACGAGGAAGGAGCTGTCGGCGTTCTAGCCACAATAATGGACTTGACTTTTCGCCTCCGCCTGTGCTCACTCCTATGCGACGGCTGGAGCCTTGTCACACAGAGCAGCTGGGCTGTTTCGACGGCCCAGGTTTTGTTGGAAGATCCCTGGAACTCTGGTCCCGTGGACAGAACCGAAGCAGACAGACAGCAACCTCAGCATTGAAAGCCCAGTGCCAGCCAAACTGTTCAGGGTCTCTCCATCATCACAAGCCGCTGGCTCCTCCAAGATCTTCAGTATCAGAGCCAGAACTGCTTGGTGCGCCCTTCGATCCAAGCATCTTCGAGGTCTCGACTGCGCAGGTTTCGTGATTGGACAGAACTCCGTCCGCGATTCAAGAAGTCGTGCTACGGCATGGATGATGACCTGAAAAGAAAGGTAGCCACACCAGGAGCCACACCATCTCATGCGTCTTTCATGGTGGGAAAACCGTGGTGCACGGGTCCGTCGGCTTGTACCAATCAGTCCGGCGTCGAGTGCAGGGAGCTGGCACAAACAAGTGCTCGAGTGAACCGGAAAGTGTGGCCAACCTGCTTGGACGATGATTGGGGACCGTGGTCAACAAGTACGGGGCACCTCGACAACTCAGCTGCAGCCCTGGCTATCAGTGTCGCAAACTTTTGGACAAGTCTCGAGGACGCGATCATAGGACAGGGAGATCCTAGCTAGAGGGACACCGGCCGCGAATCATGCCGGGGCCCTTTTACGCCAGCTGGGTGCGGATGGACGACGGAAAACCGCGACTCTTTGTTTTGTTTGTCTGCTCGGTATCTCCAGTTGAGGAGCAGGATGATGGGGCGAGAAAGCGGAAGGATAGCGCAGTTCCTCCCGTCGATCACCGAGGAAGCATTATTATGAACGGCAAAGGCTCGACGAGCCTTCGAGACGGCAGCGGGCACTGATGTTCCCCCCCTACGTCGTACTGTACTTGGAGCACCCGGGCGCTCTGGGCAACCAGTCAACCCAAGGGCAACAAGGACCACAACTGCTCGCAAAGGCGCCGCGCGTGGTCGCATTTCGAGGCGCGCAATTGTGCTGGACCTGAGGAGCATTGACTGAAGGTGGTCAAAGTACCGATACTTCTGCAACTATGGCTTGGTGAGGCAGATAGATGACACCTCAGCAGCCCAAAGGGCCGCCCCCCATGCCTCCGTTTCTGTGTACACACTCACAGTTCACAGTAGAGTTCAACGCAGCGTGCCATTTACCGAGCTCTTGGAGGCCAACCTAGTCTGTCTTGGTGAGGGGTCGAGCCATTTGGCGCAGATGGTTGAAGGGGCATCGGGCGACGGCGTGGGATTTGGAGAAAAAAGGAGAGCAACTGGAGGCGAGAGTCAGCTACGCTACTCCGTACCGAAGTGTCGAACGAAAGGGTGGGATGAAGTTCCAGTGCCGAGAGGGGACGCTTCGCATCAGCCTGCAGTGATGATGACTTCAAGCTGCATGCTGCTGTCGCCTTGGGTTGACGAGCTGTGCAAGAGGCTTCACGGAAAGTGTGATGGTGGAAGAGCTCCAGCTGCAGTCATCAAGGGCCGCCTCTGCGGGCGGTTGACCTTACGGCGAAGATACTTACCTCTGCGACACAACCAGCGAAAGCTTCCGTCAGCCGTGAGCGTGGGCGAGCAGAGACAGACTCTCGCTCACTCTAGAGTCAACATTTGCGCATCCGAGTCGGAGCTGTTTGTCACCTCCAAAACTCCAACGCAAAGTCGCATGCAAAACTGCAGGTCTCCAGCTTGACCAGGGGGAAGGGCGACTTGTTGCAGGGAGCGAAAGACCGGCTCCATGCACGATAATATTAGGCCCTGGCAGTAAGACCCGGTCGGCCATTCCCAGATTGATCTACTGACCAATGAAAGAAGGGAGAGGGATGTTGAGTTGAGACCTCAGACAAGTGGGAATCGGCAGGACGCGACGCTACGCCGTGGGACTTGCGGCTTGGGGGAGGAGGGACTTCACCATTTTGGGTTTTTAGAAGGAGCATCAGAAATGCTGCCCTTTCGCAGACAAGCCCCACTTTATCCAATGGAAATCCAATACAATCCGATCCCACTGCAGCCGAAAAGAGTCGCTGAGCCAGAGACGTATAGAGATGTACCTTTTCTTCCTTTTGCTTCCTTTGAAGTTCTCAAGGTACCTCGGCCTATCTATCCAGTAAGTCACTCCCGTCCTCGTTGAGGTGTGTACGTACATGTAACTATGGGTGGCTGATTTTGGTGTAGCGTCCGCTTCGTTTCCGTAGCCCTCGACGCGATGAACTCTCGACTGCCGTATTCGTACCTTTTCGGCTGGACACACAATTCTGCGACGAGAAGTGAGAAGCTCTTCTATGATGGATCAGAGAGAGAGAGAGAGAGAGAGAGAGAGAGAGAGAGAGAGACGAATGTGGATATTGGGCTTGGATGCGAAGAGCATTCGAAGCAGTGGAGTCCAGAGTGGATGACGGCGCCTTGAAGTCTGCCCATGGTCTCCCATTGGAGCAGAGGCCTTCTTTCTCAGTCTCACCACTCACCACCTCACCTCCAGCGGAGGGGCCCCCGAGTGTCTCTCCAGTCCCGTTGGCTTCTTCTACCCCTGGCGCCATGGCGGGTTGGACTTGGGCTGCCCTCAACCGGAAAGTGACTCTTGCCACCCGCCCACGTCGTCTAGCTGCCTACCTAGCACAAATCAGAGAAGAGCAACCACTCACTTGTTCACAAGTCGGGCAGAATAGGGGGCAAGGGTACAAAGGTTTCCTGCGAAACGACGCGCCAACGGCAAGTCACTCGAAGGCCTCCTATTTTAAGAAAACCCAGATTGCGCATAATTGGACGGGCCTCACGTCTCCCTCGGGATGGGATGAAAGCCATGGTCATCCCCGATTCTCAGTCTTGAATTTCGCTGGTTTGGTTTTCCAAAGACGCTATCATGCTTGAAGGCATCGAATTCGACGCTTGTTCAACTGGAACTCAACGAGGAGATCAACGCGACGCCGGCATTCTCCCGCTCATAGTACGGAGCACACAGGCAATCAAACCTACGCTTATCTTATGCCTAGCCTTCCGTCGGCTAGATACCAGTCAGATACTCTCTCTCCCGTGTCTCTGGCGTCGACTTCTCTAGGGATTCAGTGCTCACAGTTGTTCACTTCCGCCTACGCCCTCCACGCCTACTTACCTGACGGATATCTTATTCGTCTCCGCATATGGCACGCGGATGTCCTCTCTTTTGCAGGCAGAAACCAGCGAAGCAAGGCATCCATGAACCCATCCATCCGTATGGCGCACGCAGAGTCACTCCCGTCGCGCGGGTCACCCCTCTTTCGACCAGTCCTCGACCAGTCTGCCGTCGCCTTTCGCCCTCGGTCGTTCCACCTCTCGCTCCTCCCGTCACATCCGCCCGGCGTTTCTGCTAGGGCCAGAGAGGATCCATCACCCAACTCGCACCAAACACCAACACCACGCTGCCTGCCCATTTCTTTCTCTCTTATTACTCATTAAATCTTTGCATGCCGCTTCTTGTCCCTCCACTCCCACCAGACGAGTCTGCCTCTTGTTTTTGTTCACATCAAACCGACGTTCCGTGGCCGCCAGCTGCTCTCATCAAGATGATGAGAGTCTGTTCTAGTCGAATGCCTCCTTGACTTTGTTTTCGGTACACTTATTGCGGATAGTGTCTTCACTCCACTTTCTCTCCAACATTTTGCTTCTTTTATCACGCAGACTTGGATTTTTTTTTTCTTTCGCCCTCTCCGCCTCCTTCTTTGCCTGGTCGACCTCTCAGGCGCGTCTGGTGCGGAGGGCTAACAAGGCACTCACCAGTCCTTCATCAGACGGGAACCATCACACACTTTCCCATTTTCTCTGTGTCTGGTTGCGGCCTGAAACCTCTTCTGCCTGAGGCATCATGGATCTGCGCTAGACATCTGATTGGACAGTTGGAGCCACTCATATCAGCGTGTCCACCGCCTTTCGGGCTTAGCTTCAAGTAAGTACCGGTACCTCTGTACCCTTTCTTCCCTACACACGGGCTTTGGCTTTTCTGCCCTCGTCTCCCGTTCTCTCTCTCACTCTCTTCCTCGTCTGTCTTCCCGTCTCTAGTCTCCCCCCGTCCTGTTGTCGTCGCCCTTCCCTCCAGTGCATGTCCGGCCATACCAGGCTGTGACGGCTGGCGGACTGGCTGGTGGTAGCCAGTGCTCCCCAGCCAGCGGGCAACGGGCCAGGTGCCAGGGCATCTCAAGCTGAGCAGGTGCGATGCTCCCCAAGCATCCCAGCACCCAGCAACCCGTCCTGAGTCCTCATCGCCCTTCCCCCCAAAAAATCCCATCTTCGAAGACGCCCCCCCTTCCCTTGCCTTCCCTCCCCCCCCCATCTTCCAGTCCGCAATCCGCGCACCGAAGCACAAGGTGCCAGTCAGTCCCCAAGCCCGCAGAGTCCAAGTCCCCCAACCTAAGCAGTGCAGTCACTGTTCCTGCTCGTTCGCCCTCTCTCTCTTTTCGGCTTGGCCTAGGCTCCGGCCTGCACGCTCCTGCACTGGGACCTGTCTCGCTCAACTCGTACCGCACCGCACCAGCACCAGCACTGCTACCTACTACTCCTACCCAGGTACTGCTGCTGCTGCTGCCACCACCACCACCACCGCTGGTGTCTGCTACGCTCCTTTGGGGGACCCATCCATCTTTCTCTCCTTCGTGTCGTGCCCCCCTCTCTTCTTCTCTTTCAATCTCTTTTCCACCCTCACTTGCTCGACCCAAAACACCCTTCTCTACCTCACCTCCGGTCCTCAACACTCGATTTCCTCCTCATACTACATTCTCCCGACTCGGCCCAGCTTTTCGAAACGCTCCATCCCTCCCCGTCGACGAGGCGCAACCGCTCAACCCTTTCTTCGACTTGATCCGTCTTCTGGCTTCGATCGGTCCGTGGACACGCTCTTCGCGATCACAATTCGAAAAGTTTTCCACCTCACGACGCCCACAACACACGCTTGTGACAACCTAACGGTGTTTTCCTGGTTTCGGGACGACCGCGGTGTGTGAAAAGCGATTTGTTGGACCGTTCCTCGCCTCTGCGACGACCTGTCCTTTGTGAGCCGGACTCGACAATCCCACCGAGTCCTACCTTACCCAGCTTCGTCGAGAACCCTCGACTCGACCATACCCTTCCCGCCGACGGATGACGACGGCCCTGCGTACTGCTGTTTCTGTGGTTCATTCGACGGCTTGTACCTGTGCGTCTAGACAGACGTCGTCATGCTACCCAGGCCGCAACAGTAATCATCTCACCCAATACCTCGACTTCAATTCGCACTACGAGGCAAACCTAGATTATGACCGAAAAGCCCCAGCCGCTGTCGACGCAGACCGCGACTCCTAGTCAGACCCTCTTCGCCCCGAGCGTACCAGTCTCAACACACAATGTGCCACGCAAGGCCGAGACGGTAGAGGAAGAAGAGCCGTACACGATCAAGTGTATTTGCAACTTCACTGACGATGATGGAAACACGATCTATTGCGAGACGTGTGACACGTGGCAGCACATCGACTGCTTTTACCCTCACAGTCGCGAGGAGGCCCTCCGCGAAGACTTTGCCCACTCGTGCGCTGATTGCAAGCCGCGCCCCCTAGATCGACAAAAGGCCATCGAGCGAACCCGGCGACTAAAGAATGGTCCTACGACAGAAACCATACCAGATAAGAAGGCCAAACGCCCGCCATCCAAAAGCCACAAGAAGAAGCCAAAGCCAACGGACTTGCAGTTGAATGGCCACCCTGTGGGCCAGGAGAATGCAAAGCACGGAAGTCCGAGCGACCACCCTCACCCAACCAAGAAGGTGAAGTCATCCCATCGGCCATCCCATTCGATCAGTTCTCAGAACGCAAAGCGAAGTCCTTCGTACGGCAATGGTGGGCGATCACAACCCAACGGCCACCCCCCAAGCCCAGCAACTACTCCCCCGGACCTTCCGAGCGATTTCCAAATACACAATTACTCGGACGGCTTCTTGTCCATGAGCAAAGAAGCAGACATCCCCATCACTCGCATCAATTCCTTTGCGAGCCTCTTCGTTTCCAATACCTTGTCAGTTTGGCTTCGGGAACCGGATCGCATGAGGCAAGAGACGGGCGAGGAATTCAACGACGTCTTTGCTAAGCTGCCGAAAGACATTGACGCTCGCAAGCGTCAGCTTCACGTCGAGAGCAAGAAGATTCCTGTCTCGCCAGAGACGACATTACGATGGCAATATCTTGCTACCCCTGCCGCCATCGAGAAAGACGTCCCTTTGATTGAACTCAACGGCGTGATCGGATTCCAAAAGGACTACTGCGCAGATCCCGAAAACCTATGGGAGGAACTTTCATCCCCGTTGCCTTTTGTTTTCTTCCACCCCATGCTTCCCTTGTACATTGATACCAGGAAAGAAGGATCGATGGCTCGCTTCGTTCGAAGAAGCTGCAAGCCCAACGCCCTGCTGGATACGTACCTGTCAGGCCAATCCGAGTATCACTTCTGGCTCATGAGCGACAGATACATCGCGGCAAACGAGCAAATTACTCTACCATGGGACTTTAGGCTACCCAAGAAGTTCCAGGCACGGTTAGTGCATCTGCTGGGCCTCGCTGACGACGACACCAATACGCAGAACGAGTCTGAGATGGACGAGGCTGAGTACCAAACACTATCGGGCTGGATTCATCGGATATTGTCCGAGTACGGCGGCTGTGCGTGTGACTTGGGTGCGAACTGTGCCTTTGCTCGCTTCCACAGACAACACCAAGCGAAGGTTCAGTCTCGGCCTCCCGCAAAGAAGAAACAACGAAAGCCAAAAACCCACACCATCTCTCCCACCAGCACCGGTCACGCTACAAACAGTCGCGCAGCTAGCGAGGGACACCAAGACGACGCCGACAACGACGGTCGGTCAGTTTCTGAGCGCAGCAAACCGCCTAGTCGTGATCGCACGCCCGTACGCCAGGGTTCATTGGATCGGCCAGGTATCCTCACAGAACCGACTGACAGGGACAAACGCAAGGTTCAAATGGTTGAAGACTCATTCCGACGAATGGAACAGCAACAACCTCCACGCAAGAAGAAGCGAACATCCGATGGCACGGCATCCACTTCCGGTTCTTCCAAGACGAAACAACGGAGCTCAACCAGCAACGCATCCAGCGGCACTACACACTACGTCGATGCGGGAACATCTCGAAGCAAGTCGAATTCCCCTTCAAGTGGCGTGTCACCAACGGCACAGAATCCGTTCAAGGCACCTGCCTCCAGAGCCGAGTCGGTCGGTTCCCAGTCCGGGCGAACATCATCCACACCTCGTCCCGTTTACTGCGATGCCGGTGTACAAACCGACCCTGTCGAGGGCGAGTGGTACAGTGAGCCCGTTCAAACACCCAGGCCACGACGCCGTATCATTTCTCTTTCGCAACGGCTGCTCAACAATCGACACCGCCTACGCTGTGATGAAGTCGAGAGACGCAAGTCACTCTCTTCTCTCTCCGCTCGGGAACCAACACCCATGGACGTGGATCAACCAGCTGAGGTCAAGCCTAGTGCTGAATCTCCTCCGCCCTCCAAGGATATTGGCAATCAAGCCCGCGATACATCGCCAGCCGCTCCTCCTGCTGGCGATGTCGTGATGTCGGATGCTCCGACAAGTTCGCCAAGCACCGTAAAATCGCCCCTGCAGACCGACAGCGTTTCAGATGGACCCGCGAATGGCTCAAGCAGCCCGTTGAAGATGAGATCACCGGAATTACGAGTCACGATGCCACCGGTCCCTGCCTTCAACGGACCCACATCGGCGACTCCCAGTGCCTCAACACCATCGACAATTCAATCGCCGTTCTCCGCAAGCAGTCTACCCAGTCCATTTGCTCCGACTGCAGTCAATGGTGTTGCGGCACATCCAAGTCCGGTCAAGAAGAAGTTGAGCCTCAGCGATTACACCAAGAGCAGGATGAACAAGGCCAAGCCTGCTGGCACTCTGAAGACCTCACTCTCTGGCACTGAGGAGACGAAGCCAACGCTCGATGCTATCGTCGATTCTCCAGTGATTGAGAAGAGTGCGGATGTTCTTACACCCGTTACGGGCAACACGATCAACTTGAATTCTGCGGCTGCGGCCGGCAACACGCTGTAACATAGAACGGGGTCCACGAGTTCCGAAGATGGCACAGCGGCTTTTATTTCCCCTCTAAATATTATCAAAAACGTTTCGGGGCGGCGACAGTCTGGTGATTGACTTTGGCGTTTGGGCAGCGACGGACAATGGGAATGGGAAAGGGGAAGGGGTTCCTCGGGTTCGGTCAGCGCTTTTTCGGGAATGTCTTCAGATGAACTTCGTTTTACTGTTGTTTTTGGGAGGAGCTGCAAAAAGAAAATGCACGTCTTACGAAAAACACACAAGCCCATTTCGACACTATTTTATTTTCGTCGTCTGGCAGGAAAGCTGAATCTTTTCTTCGATGGGGGGTCTATGGCGTAACGTAAGGGGGACATGGACAGACGCAGTGAAGAGCCGGGTATCGACCGATACGAGATGAAAAGACCGGGAAAGGAGGTTCCAACTACTCTTGCCACGAACGGCATGTTTTCGTGTGTATTTCTAGGCTTTGTTAGCTGTGCCGGGCGACGTGGAAGTCGCCTCGGTGCGGGACTACTACACCCCTCCCATGACAAATGGATGGCTCTTTTTTTGCAGCTGGAAACAGGCTGCCTAAGTTTTCGCTCACAGAATACTGCTTCCCTGATACCATACTTGTGATGTGACTTTTGCAATTCTATCTTGATTTTATCGACCATCTCTCAAGAGTGTCCATCTCGGGTCTTACATACACGCCAGGTACTCTTACAGGGTATCTCAATTTCAAACCTCCAACCAATTCTTTTGGTATAGTACAGACAGACGGCTCTCCTAGCCATGCCGTCCGTCCCCCATTGCGATGCGAAATCCAGACAAGAAAATGAGGCAAAAAAATCCGGATGGAACGCGGTCCCAGGATTGATGAAAATTGTTAAACGTGCGAGGTCCAGAGGTCTTTTGTAAGGCCCATAACACACGGCATGTTTACTCAGTATCTCTTGGTCGTCATACCCCAGTTATCCTCCTTAAAGATGAGCAGAGCGAGGCGATGGCGAACAAAGAGGCCAAACAGGCCGACAAAGAGCTGGAGGAAGGTGACCTCCCACGCGAGGCGGTCCTCTCTCAGGGGACCTCTCCAGACGAGCCACAGGTTGAGCAGGGTGAAGTTGCTCGTCTCCACAAAGCGGCCCTTTTCGTCCACTGTAACTTCCAGAAGGCGCAACTTGGCGAGCAGGTGCAGTCCTTGCGCGACGAGGGGCCGGGGTTGGCGTTCGGGGCTCCAAGGCGTCTTACTCGTCTCGAGGAGGCCGGTGCGAGCGTTGAATCGGGGCAAGCGGTGACGAGGGCAGGGGATGAGGCCAAAGATTTGGGGCGTCGAGTAGAGGAAGTTGAAGAGCTGGGGGACGAGGAGGAGGCCGAGCGTCTTTGAGAAGTGGCCGAGGATGCCGACGGTGGCGAAGACCATGCCGGAGAAGTAGCAGTAGGTGTCGCCGACGAAGACCTTGGCGGGGTACCAGTTGTGCAGGACGAGGGCGAAGGAGACGCCGAGCCAGGGGAGGAGGAGGTAGAGGGAGAAGAGGTGGGAGTCGGTGGCCGGGTGGGGGTAGGGCGTGAAGAGGTAGAGGCAGTCGTTCAGGACGAGGAGGAGGGAGACGACGATGCACTGGGAGACCTCGATGCCGTTGATGCCTGCGAGCATGTTGATGGACTGAGGGCAGAACATTGCGATGCAGGACATGTAGATGTAGTAGAGGACGCCGAGGTCGAAGAGCTCGCCGAGGTAGGGCTGGAGGGGGATCGGGATGACGATGGAGGTGACGCCAAAGTCGACAAAGTAGATTACGAGGATGGGGACCGAGGCCAGGCCTGGGATCCACCACTTGTGTCGCCATCGGATGTCGAAGAGGTCGTCGCCGATGCCTAGGAGGGCGGTCGTCTGGAGGGAGATGATTGCGGAAAGGTAGGAGGCGAGCTGGCAGTTTGGGATGTGTCAGTAAATAATCTCTCGTGGCGTTGCGCTCAAGGAGTCTCTCCTTGAGAGAGACGAGGTAGGCCGACCTTGCTATGGGGGAAGCGATGAAGAAATCGTCCCTGCTGTACATGCTCGACCTGGAATACAACGTCCCTGTTTCCACCACCGCTAGTGGCGGCAACAATGTCCTTGTAGAAGGGGAAGGGGATGAAGACGATGACGACGAGTAGGTAGACGGCAGCGCAGACGGCACCCATGCACTCGGGCAGCTCAGGGCGGTGGTGCTTTGAGAGGTCGCGACCCTTGAAGCCGGCCTGTTTAAAGACCGGGCCAAGCCATCGGATCATGGAGTAGGCCAGCGCAAAGGCCAGGACTGAGAGTGCCAGTGACGCTATCAGGGGCTCGCCCTCGCCCTGGAAGGCATTGAGGAGGACTGCGACTGCGGCAAAGGAGAGGGCTCCCAGGCTCAGAGTCTCGGTTCGGGTGAGGGTCGGAGAGGAGGTTGAAGAGGAAGCCATCTTGGGCTGTGGTATCGTCGGGTTTTGCAGGCAAGAACGCGCCCACCGCGGGTGGTTGTGGTACCAGCAGCTCTGTTCAGTTCCGGTAGCGTTTCCTTTACTTCTTGTAGGAGCCTAGGCTTGGCTGTGGTGCGATTGCATCGTACTCCTGTGCGCAAGGTGAGTAGACAGGTGCGCAGGTGGTTTTGTTTTCGGGAAAGAGTGGTTGAAGCTGCAACAATGGAAAGAAGAGAAAGATCGCAACGTCAAAGGTTCTGCAATGGGACACAGTTGCAGAAGGTGGAGGAGGGCTTCGTCAGTTTGGAGAAAGAGGTCCCCACTCACTTCCAGGGGGGGCGCGTAATCGGATGGTGGCTTTCCCTTTTCCTGTCTTCTTTTTTTGGAGTATGCGGACGGATAGAGTGTGGAAACCACGCTGAACTTTCCCATGTGGGCACTGGGCTTTCCGGGAGGCTGCGGGGCAGATACGCAGTGCGGCAGTGGGCTGTGGAGGTTCAGGGAGCGTCAGGAAAGGAAGGCGAGGAACCAGCAACCGAAGTGGAGCCGGGGAACGGTTACAAGTTACAACCTTCCACCTTATTGCACTTGTAGGCTGTTGCAGCTGTTGCAGCCTTTGGTCTGTGCGAGACTTGGCTCTTGAGTACTGGAGAGGCGGCGCATTGACCAGTGGTTGAGTCTGTAGTATCCATAGCCTGGCAATTCTAGATGAACTCTATCTCTACAGTTGATTGATTACAAACTCTAAGGCTCTTGTTGCATTGGTAACTGGAACTTCATCCTTTATTTCCTAGCAGTCTTCTCGCTTATAGGTACTTACACTACAGCTGTATATGCATTTGATACAACTCACAATTCCGCCGTGACAGCTATCTACCTTAGATAAGTACATGAAGCTTACAAACACTATTCCAGCTCGCAACCAATGACCACCAGCTGCGGAAACTAAAGCAGAAAACGCGGAATTAAGCATGCCACGGCAAAGAGATGACGGAATGCCCAACACTGCCGATTTGCCGTATTGGTGGTCAGCCCCAATCCCATTGTTCCGTTGCGGATCTCCATGGATAATCCACGGCTCCGTCTCCAACGAACCCCGCGTCCTAGACTCTCCCGTCGCCGTCACCGCCCATCACTGAGAGACAAGATCCGAGGTTGCTTGTCCTTAGTGTGTACCTTAGTCTTAGAGGTCCACCGCACCCTACCCAAGGTAGACTCAACCTGCATTCTTCTCGTTCTTTGTGTATCCATACTATGTGCCCCTCCAATCCCCGATCCCCCAGACCCCAACTATGCCCGTCTCGAAGCGGGTACGGAGATAAAAATCTGGAGTTACTAGCCCCGACTCAGAGGACGCAGAGGGGAGTGAAATCCCCGGCGGCGGAAGAGAGGCTAAAACGCACTTTCCTGCAGGTTTAGCCTGCAAGTCGCAAGGGGGGGTCGGCCGAAAGATGATGGAGATGGGGACTTTGGACAGTACTGGTCGAATAACGTTACACCATTCACCTCAACTGATCGTCGCCCTTGCCTCGCCCTCGCGCCCTTCCCTACACATAGTACACAAGGGTAGATGCGGCAACTGGGGGGAAAAGGAAAGGAGAGGAGAGGGGGGGTCTCGGGTTAGAATTACTAAAGCAGTTTCCCTTACTGCTCACGCCGTAGAGTCACGGCAGCGCAACTGAGTAGGTATTATTGCTAAGTGGATAGATACGCCAGGCACGCGGATACGTGCTTGCTCCTCCCGCCGGCTACTACTTCCGGGCCCATTGCTCTTTCCCATCCTCATTTTCAATTTCCCATTCATTCTCCTTTCACCTACAAAACCCCCTCCTTCCTACTTTTCAATTTCGAGTGGTATCACTATCAACTACTTTGATCAATCTTTTCACCGACTGCTCATTCATAGGCATCATCCACTTTTGTCAGCCAAGAATGACGTCCGAGAAGGACGTGGAGACGCCGGCCGGCGCCCACGGGCACCGAGGATCCTCTTCGGAGCAGGGCACCCTGACGGAACGGGACACTCGACAAAACTTCAACGCATCAAGCGATTTGGAAAAGGGTGAAAAGACTGAAATGGAAGAGAGAAAGAGCTTCGACGATGTTGAGGATACGCCCGACAGCGAGCCGTACCAGGAGGTGAGTTTCCATATTCTCTGCAGATGTTCCTTGGCAGGACTTTTGCGCCTGCTTAAGAGTTTGCCAAGGCTCAATGGCCATTGGCACTTTATTTGTCTTTTCCTATGACTTCTCCGGGAGTGCCCAATTCCGTTACAACCCAATGTCATTTATACTTCGTGATGCTCGTTCTGCGCTAACTCCATCTCCAGGACATCGTCGTCGAGCGCATACATACAGGACACTCCCACGCCAGCGCGAAAAGTCGCCTCTCCCGCATAGCAAGCCTAGCCTCCTCACGCCGCAAAAAGGAAAAGGAGCAGCTCCCTCCCACAATCCACCCCGTCTCCGACCTCGACAATGGCCTCGTCGGCTGGGACTCCCAAGACGACCCGGCCATGCCCATGAACTTCCCCCGCCGCCGCAAGTGGATCATCATCTGGTTCCTGGCCGGCATCACCTTCATGACCCCCTTCGCCTCGTCCATCCTCGCCCCCGCCATCGAGTACCTCAACGAGGACTACGGCAACGCAGACCTCACCCTCGGAACGCTGCCCGTGAGCATCTACCTCCTAGGCTACGCCGTCGGCCCCCTGATCCTCGCGCCCCTCTCCGAAATGTACGGCCGCCGCCCCGTCCTCACCGCGGCAAACTTCTTCTTCTGCGCCTGGCTCATAGGCTGCGCCCTCGCGCCCACGCTCGACTCCCTCATCGTGTTTCGCTTCCTCACGGGCATGGGCGGCTCCGGCTGCCTCGCCATCGGCGGCGGCGTCATCGCGGACATGATCCCCATCGCCGAGCGCGGCACCGCAATCTCCATCTGGATGGTGGGGCCCCTCGTCGGCCCGACAATCGCTCCCATCGTCGGCGCCTTCGTCGCCCAGGACGTCGGCTGGCGCTGGTGCTCGTGGATCGCCTTCATCGCCGCCACGCCCATGGCTCTCGTCATCGCCGTCTTCAACCAGGAGACCAACCCCCGCGTCCTCATCGACCGCAAAGTCGCGCGCCTCCGCAAAGAACTGAACCGCCCCGAGCTCCGTAGCGTCTACGACGACACCGCCCCGGGCGCCGCGCCGAAATCCACCTCCCAGGTCCTCCTCCGCGGCCTCGTCCGCCCCATCAAGATGCTCTTCCTCTCCCCCATCCTCTTCAGCGTCAGCCTCTACTGCGCCTTCGCCTACGGCGTCCTCTACCTCCTCTTCAGCACCATCCCCCTCGTCTTCTCCTCCACCTACGGCTTCTCCGTCGGCACCACGGGGCTCGTCTACATCCCCCTCGGCCTAGGCTACCTCATCGGCATGGCCTGCTTCACCCTCCTCTCCGACCGCACCGTCGTCCGCATGACAAAGGCCAACAACGGCGTCTACGAGCCCGAGATGCGCCTGCCCGACTGCATCTACTTCGCCGCCCTCCTCCCCGTCACCTTTTTCTGGTACGGCTGGACCGCCCAGTTCCACACCCACTGGGCCGCCCCCGTCGTCGGCCTGCTGCCGTTCGGCATCGCCATCCTCGGCATCTGGCAGCCCATCCAGGCCTACGTCATCGACGCCTACCCGGCCTACGCCGCCTCCGGCATGGCGGCCTTTACGGTGTTTCGCAGCGTCGTCGCCGCCTTTTTGCCCATGGCGGGACCGTCCATGTACGCCGCCCTCGGCCTCGGGTGGGGCAACAGTCTGTTGGGGTTCATTGCCGTTGCGCTCATCCCCGTGCCGGCGTTGATATACCGGTACGGAGGCCGCTTGCGCAAGTGGCAAAAGTTGGAACTTTGATGAGGCGGAGAGAGTGTGTAGGGATAAATGGTCAGTTAGATAGACTGGGCTTTGTGAGACAAAGTGTGTGGTAAAATTGCAAGATACCCATTAGATGTAGAGTTTGTAATCAATCGATAAAATCATCGCTTCGTGTCACTTTGGCCATGTTTCGTCTCATACCTTAGCAGTGCTGAGCTGAAGACATAAACCCCGTGCCTGACCCCTGAATGGAGTCGACCTACATTGCACATCACCACCAAAGTAGACGAGTCGAAAATAGAACCCCCAGAAAGCCAAAATTCAAGGCACGGGGTGTGATCCAAAAGAGTCCCATTATCATTACTTCTAAACGATATAATGTTCGGCCGTCACAGTCATCAATAGAAACCCCCTCCTCATTTCTCATGCGTCGGTCGCCCCTTCATCATCAAATGAGCTCCCACTTCATGAGGAACGTCCAAGCCATGCCGCACCTCCCCTTCTTAGAAAAGTAGTAGTCGGCCGTCATGCCCCTGGCGTCCTGCCCATCAATCGTGGTGATCATGGCTACGCTAACGCTCTGGCCCGGCGCGCCGAGGTCGATGGCGTTGACGTCGGCCCAGTGCCAGAACCCGTCCGTCTGAATGGGCACCATGTCGTCCTTGCGGCCGTCCCGCCCCTTGATGCTGAGGAACAGCAGCGGGGGCTTCCCCTTGCCGTGCTTCTCCGAGGTCCAGTGCTCGCACTTGTTGGACCACTGGAAGCGCACGACCTGGCCGCTGTGGACGGGGATCTGGAGCTCCTTGGGTTCGACGGTGTGGTCCCAAACGCCCTCTTCGTACGCGTGCGTGTAGACGATGGGTTTGTCGCCGTGTACTGGGCCAATGTAGTATTCCTCCCAAGAGGGTACCCTGCCGTCGGGTCGGAAGAAATGCCTGTCGTCGCTTGGATAATGCGATAGTCCAAAAATGTCGTTCCTTCGAGTGAACTCGTGCGGCTTGAACGACTTGGTGTATTCTTTCGTCACATCAGACACGTTGCCGGCACCCCAGCAGGCATCGAGCAATTTCCACTCCCCGCCGTCGATTCGTACCGCATTCCACGCATGGCCGTCAGCCTTCTTCGGCGGCGGACGCTCCCCCTTCTTCAGCGCGGTATATCCATACCCTTTCCCGTGGCCCACCACCGTGATACACTCCAGACCCGCGCGAGTGGCGATTTCTCTGTATGTGTCTGCATATCCTGAACAGACCGCTTTGCCCATGAGAATCGTTTCAGCTCCCGAGCGACCCCTGATGTTATTACCGAAGAAGGCTGCGCAGTCATAAGCGATATTATGGTGAAACCACGTGAAAATTGCCCGCGCCTTGTCTGTGAGTGATGCAAAGGGCCCGCAGAGCATTTGAGCCAAGTAGCCTACTGGATCGTTCCGAGGGAGTACGTGTATGGGGTATTGGGCGGCGACACCATCCGGCCCGGAAAAGTCGCGACAAATCAGACAGTCGTTTGCACGCTCAACCACTCTGGCCGAGACCGCCTCGATTTGCGCAGCGCTTGGCCGGGAGCTGAGAGGAACAGGAGGAGGTGCGTCATCATTCGGAGTTGGTCGTCTCCCTGGCAGTGGCGGCCGGTCGTTGGCTTGTTGATCCAGGTTTGTCGTCGGGGGCGGTGGCTTAACGTAGGCCGCTGGCGGTGGTGGTAATCTTCGTGGCTTTGCTGGTTCTTCTTCCTCCAGCGTATGTCGGTGGACTTGCTGGGTGGTTGATTTTGAGGTTAATCGAGGGGGTAGTACTGGTCTCTGAGGAGGCTCAATCTGTCGGATTGCGGGCGATGACTTGACCGAAACCAGAGGGAACTTGGGCTGCTGAGCAGCGGCTTCCTTTGCTTGGGCAGCTTCTCGCTCCCTCTTGGTCGGTGGCAAGGGTGGTAGCTTTGCCTGATCTAGGGTGGGAGGCAGCTTTCGTGTTGGGCCATCAATCGAGTGAACGCTGGTTGCCGACGATACAGTTTGGTTCAGGGAGAGAGACGACAGGTTAGAAATTTCGGAGGCATTTGAGTTACGGCGAACCGTCAATTGTTGTGTAGATGGCCTCCGAGGGGGTAGAGCTGGTGAGATTTGCTGGGTCGAAGAACGAGTTGGCAGGGGTGGAGGTGCAATGCGATCCCTGGGGGCTGGTGAGGTTGACGTTTTGACTTGGGATGAATCGGTGGTTCGTCGCGGTAACGGTGGCGGGGCGGGCTTTGCCGGTGCGGCGGCCTTGTTCGGTCGAGGAGGGATCGAGGGACTTTTCTGCGGCGTGGGAAGTCCATTCGTCTGGGTGACGGGGAGCGTCTGACTGCGTGGAACAGGACGATTTGTTGGCGGCGGTGGAGGAGGTGGCCTCTTAGCCTTCGCTTCTGGTGCTTGGAAGTTCTTTTGCTGGTTGAGGGCGGCAATTCTTTCAGCCAAAGAGTTGAACTTGGGCTCCTCGACGTCGGCCATGGTTGCGTCTCGGGACTTGAATGAGGGGGCCCGAATGAAAGGCGAGAGTTGGTGGTGTGCCGCAGCTCAAGAGGATGAGAAGTGCGAACAGGTGGTTTGTATAAATGATGGATGAAACAAACGACTGTCGATTATTGGTGTTTACCCCACCAATCCAGTTCGTGTTGATCGCGGCGCGATGTCCCAATTGAGCAATAGGCAGCAGGCAGGCTTTTGTGACTGAGTCACGGAGCCCTAGAGGCGATTGGGACTTTTGCGCGGCGGGGTTTTTAAGAGCAAAGTGATGATATCGCTGCCGGGCTGGATCTGTAGAGAACGGGCGAGTGTGTCGAGCAATCGACCAGGGGTCTGACGAAACAGATAAATGAGTTGGAGGGGTACTGCAGAAAGCTTTGTATAAATGTGATTGCTGCCACGGTAATAGTACTCGAGGTACGAAAGAGAGTAAGCTAAATGTGTGGCTATTGGTGTGGCCGTGGAGCGGAAACGAATGCTAGCCTAGTGAAGGATTGGCTGGAAGATGGCTCGGCCACGGACAAGTGTAATGGTACAGCGTTTCTGTACCTCTGTAGCAAGCTGATGCCAATACGTACAGAGATGGACGTGGGGAGTTGAGAGATGTTGGATTGTGGCGAAGCTCTCAGCCTTCGGGTTGATTGCCGGTGCAAACAAGGCGAGGATGGGAACGCAAGCTCGCCTCAGGCAGTGACACTGGTGGTCAGGCCAGGCAGGCAACAGGAACGGGACCGTCTGGTAGGCCCACCGGGTCGGAGGTCGGAGGCTGGCAGGCGCGGGACGCGAGAAGCTTAGCCGTGACAGGGACGGGGATGGGAACGATAGTGGACAAGAGAAGGATGAATGAGTTAAGTTACGGTAGCCGTACAAAGTACGAATTGACGAGAAGGAGGAAGAGGGGCAATGGGGAAAGGAGAGGCGTGAGAAGAGAAGCCCAACAAGGTTTTGCAGGAACCGGGGCCAAACTCGGACTCGACCCAAAGGTTGGTTGGGCGTAGCTGTACGAAGTATCCGTAAAAAGGTAGGGTATGTCCCTCTTTCCAGGTTCGCAAAGCAGCACAAGCGCGCAAACACAGGTCAGGAAACAGCAAGCAGCAAGGGGTGGGATGAGCTTTGAGGGAGAGTGACGGGTATCTGCTTTATTTAAAATAGCAGAGATGGGAAAGACAAAGGAGCATGGGGCCACAGATATGGTACTTGTAGACTTGGGAACGCCAGGGCCAGGCACGGCACCCATACCCATGCCTCGCCCCGTCTGAATTTTGCAGTTCTTGTCCAAGACTTCAAGGTACGGATACCAGTACCTACACTAAGAGACGAAAATTCATCTGCACATGGCTGACACTCTGCTCAGCCTAGTACTTCGACTTGAAGGTCTGGCCTCTGCTACTATGTACGAGCTAGAGATAGGGTCACAAGTATCTCGTGAGGAGAATGGTACCTGAGATTGGAGAGTACATACGCAGCATTGGTGCTACGTAGTAAGAAGTAAGAAGGTTAGAAGGCGGGCTGGGCTGGATCAGTCGGCACAGCCCAGCCCTGCTAGTGGGGGATTGTGGGGATTTCCCCTTGGAGTGGATGCGCTAAGGCCGATCGTCGCCTCACGCTTGCGCCAAGTCTAGCGCTGAACCTGTCTTACATGGCGGCTGCCTGGTATCGGATTCTCTTCTCTACCTCTACCTTACCATCAGCATCCCGTCTATTGTGCTGGAATAAGGCGTCTTCCATCAGCAGGTACGCCGTTGAAAAGACCGTTTCAAACCCCAATACCGGGTTTCTACAAGTGACTAAAGTAAAGTGAGTACTTATCCAGGGAATTGAGACTTCCTGATGCTGCCCCTTCTCCACATGGGCGTCATTGCGCCCCGTAAAGAACCATGTCTACCGCGGAGATGCGACACTAGCAGACGGCAAACGTAAGCTGCCGTAAAACTTACCGTAGCCAAGACTACATCGCTTATGTTTCTCTCAGCCTCTTTCAATGGCCGTCTCATTTGCCAATGTTATCATGTCGGGAAGCTGCAGAGCAAATACTCTTGTGAGAAGAAGAGGCCTGGATATGAGTTTGAGATCATGGGTACGCGCAGGGTATTTAACAATGTATGCGACAACAGTGTGTGGTTTTCTTTCAATTGGTAGTCGCACGGCAAAGGGCTTAGAGATAGAAGACGAAAGCTGGGACAGTTGAACCGGAACCGGAACCGCGACACGTTGGCAAAGAGGGGGACGAGACATGCCTATGAAGGGTATGTGTTTATATCCGTCCATTCGAATACAATCGGTGGGGATTCCTCAAAGGCCTGACGTGACAAGTGAAAGAAGGGGACGACGGTGACTCTGCTCCGTACCTTGGACGGGAGTTGCAACGGCAGGGAGGTGGAGCCGGCCGGATTAGAGTGCTGCGAGCTGTGCGTGCTGCTGCGAGCCATCCTTGAGTCCCACGATACGGTGGCCCTTGAACGTCAGGATGATACCTTACCTAGGCGAGACGCTAAGCCTTCATCTCTCCCTCTGGAACGAGCAGATGGAAGCGCCCAAGAAGACAGCGAACCTGTCAATGAACGCTTAGTCATCACCGAGGCGGATAGTGCCCGTACGCAGTAGGTACTCCGTAGTGATGGGGATTCTAGGGAAGCTGCTCGCCCGCTAGTGGAGCATTGCTGCGACCTACGGCCCCGTGCACAGGGAAGGAACCCCGGGGAGATCATTGACCACCCATTTACCTGCAGGTTCCATGCATCTCCTTTTCTGCCAGTGACCTGCGCAGTAAGGCCCCACGCCCTTAGGCTGGAGGCTGGAGCCCATGGGCCACCCATCCCTGGGCTCCCAAGGTACATACTGTGTAGGTTTGCGCTGTCAGTGGGCCGAGGGCGGGCGCATCGTTCACTGTCTGGCTGGCCCGCCCCGTCACCCCTCGCCTCCAACGCCGACCACCACCACCACTTCCCACCGTGACGCTGCACCCTCCGCCTCCGAAGACGCCCCTCCTCCACTCCCAGTCAGTCACGCAGTCAGTCTTCTGCAAGTCGCAACTATTCTTCTCTTCTGCCCCTGCTCGCCTACCCGCGCCTAGCCTCGCCTTCCATTCCATTCCCAAGTTCCTTCCCGTCCACTTGCAGCTTGCCATTGTCCGCTGTCCGTTATTCGTTGTCTCCATGTCTCCAAGGGTGTCTGTCTCTTCACCCTCCCCAACATAAGGTCGGCACAAGCCAATACCTTTATTTTTACATTTCCTCACGCAACAAGAGGACAAGGACAGACGTAGACCCGTCTCCGTCTTCTGTCCATTTCCACAAACTCGCTTGTCGTCCTCACCAGCCTACTTTTAATTCCGTCTCTGGTATCCTCTTCACTGCGCCTCCGACGGCCTTTGCAAGTTCCACCCATCGCGAATCGAGTTGGCGTATCCGTACTCCTCTTCCTACCTATGCGCCACACTTCGCCCACGATGGATTCACCCCAGTCTTGCGACAAGGCTACCACCACCGCCTCTGAGCCCGCACCCAAACCTCTCGGCTTTCTTGACCTTCCTCTCGAGACCCAAAAGGACATCTTCAGCCATGTATGCCCTCCCCTTCAGCCTACAGCCCATGTCGCAATGCAACTGACCCCTTCTAGTGCTGCCAAAGCGACCTGATTTGCCTCTCCCTCGTCTCCAGACACTTTCGCGAACTCGCTGCCGCCCAGCTATACCGCAACTTTCACATCGTCTTCCCCGATGAAGATGATCCATCTTTCGATTCACCTATCGACAGCTTGGCTGGTGGCCTCGACACCTTCGTATCGAGCGAATACGACTACGCTCAGCATCTTCGCGATGTTTCTCTCGATACCCTCAGCGCCGGCGACAAGGCCGAAGCTGCATATAAGCCGTACTTGTACAGCGCCAGCTGCGGCAAGTTCATGAACACGTTACTATTTCTCACCCTCAAGAATGCAAAGTCCCTCGAGACCTTCAGGTACGTAGCGTTGGCTTCCATTTGCGCATCGTCACCGCTGACAGCTCGGACACCAGGTGGAACATCCGAGTCGAGCTAAGCCGGCCTGTGTACAAGGCGTTACACCAGATTGCGACCCTTAAGAACCTCCACATCCGAATGCAAGCCGGGCCGTCCCTCTTCGAGATTCCCCCTCCACTACCGTATTCGACGAATCTACCGCCGCCTACATCCACTCAAGGTCATTGGGACCCGTTGCCAGCTTTTTCCTCAATACCGCCCCCGCCTCCTCCTTTCGCAAGCATGTCTTTGAACGTCCCGCCGCCGTACAACCCATCTTCCCTTGGTTCTCACCCTCCCTTACCGCCCGCGTTGAAGCCGACGCCCCGAAGTAGGCGTAGGATATCCGCCAACGAGCCCGCAACGCTGGGCGGGTTCCGCAAGCTGAATTCTTTGGTGGTTCTCGACATTGATACCTTGGATACTGTTACAGAAATCAAGTCATGTGTGCGCAATTCGGCGTCTACCTTGACGAAACTGAAATTGTCCTTCTCGACGTATCTTGCTTTGCAATCGCGAAAGCCACCTCCGGACACCGACCCTGATGACTCGGACCAGGATGACGAGTTCCAAGTTGTTCCTCTTCCATCAGCACCCGGTTGGGATGAAGCGAGTGGACCGGCAAAAGCATTTCGCGCGCAAGAAGAGAGGAAAAGTCAGGAGTCGGTTTTGGGCAGGATCTTTGACGTGGAGCCATTCCTGGCAAAGAAGTCACAGCATCGCAAGAGTTTGAAAGGAAAGGCCAAAATCGATAACCCGGCTAACACGCAAGAGGCTGGCTCACCTGCCGAAGCCTTCATGAATAGATTGCGAGAGGTCTCGGGTAAACTGATGGCAAGCGTGGCGGAAGGCGATGCGGATGACGGGTCAAAGCAAGAAATCCTAGAGATGATCGAGAAAGCCAGTCGGAAGTATTTGGAAGCAGAGGAGGCGAAAGCGGCGACGGAGGCAGCGAAAGAGAAAGAAAATACGACATCAGCTGAAGCGGGCTCTTCCACTGGTGCAGGATCGTCATCCGCCGCGACAACAACCGTTCAGCCGGCTACGACCGTCGAGGTTTCGGGAGCGTCTATTACCGGTGCAGATATCAGCGCCAAAATCAAGACCACGCCAGCAGCCGATTCTAACCCCGAGGATATCAACGTGGAAGAGCCCATTGCTGCTGACGAGGCTGAGGCGATCGAGCGGGTTCAGGCTGTCGCTCCAGAGACGAGCTCGTCAATTCAAGAACCTGCATCGCCTACCACGGCGCGAGCAAAGGCCGCGTTGGAAGCTCAAAAGGCAAACTTTGAAACATTGGTTGCTCGTCTACAGCACCTATTATCCGAAGCCACAAGTCTCCAGGAGAAACTTGAGGACTTGCGAAACACGACGAGCGCTTTCGACCGGGACCACATTCGATATGCCGAGAATCAGTTGCAGGGCTTCTACCGCGATATTGAGAACGTTCGGTCCGAGCTGAATGCGACTGAAGCCGAGATTCGTGAAGTGGAGAAGCAAGTCAACGGCATAGCCACGACAGCACATGGCGAGGACGAAAGAATCAGCGAGTATATCCGGGCGACCAGAGGCGTCGCTCTGCGATCCTTTAGTGTTCACCTCATCCCAGTCAAGGCCTCTGTCTTCAAGGCAGCCATTGACGTGAGAGTGCTAAAGAGGCTGACGTTGCTAAATGTCGGCAATCAAGCTCCCATCTGGGCCATGTTGACTAAGGAAAACAAGGCACAGCCGCTCCCCTTACGCAAGATCTTCACGGATAACGTGTCCATGCCTTTCCTGACATTTGCATCGCAATTGGAGCAGATCACCGAACTGTTCATGCTCGAGCGGTCGTCCAAATACAAGCCCGAGAGCTTCGCGCCCAAGACAAATGTCGTCATGGACCAGATCCGCCGTCTTGTTCTCAAGAAGCACATGCCGACACTAACTCGGCTGATGATCAAGAACGATTCTCAAATGAGCTGGGATCTGGATGAGAAGGCCATGCTGCTCATTTGCAACCGCGGGAAGCAACTCGAAGAGCTTGCGGCCTCGCTTGGCATTCGCGCCATGGTACGTTATCTGAGATGTTGTGCGTGTTCCAAACTAATCAATCTCTTAGCACACATTTATGCAGCACCTCGGAGGGCTGGTAAACCTTCGAGCTCTGAACGTAATTTCGTTCAGAAACGATGATACCTGTGTCTGGGTGATGCGCGAGACCCGCAAGTTCCTCGTCGATAACCTCAGCCACCACCCCCACATGAAGCTCGAGTGGATCTCAATCGACGATGACCGGGTTGAGCGCATCATCCGCCCACCACCACAGACCCCGGCTGCCAGAGCCGACGAGAAGAGAAACAAGAAGGGCAAAAGTAAGCCTGCTGGCTCTGCTTTTGGCGCCTTTGGTGGCCCGGGCACCTCCACTGGTTCAGGTGCCCCGGGTAGCTTCCCACCGCTGCCCATGCCGGGATGGGAAACGGATAGCGACAGCGACGATGAAGACACCGATATAGTTGCCAACACCAAGCTGGAAACCGTTGAAGGCGTCCATTTTTATGATGTTTGGGACGTCCGTATTTTCAAGAAGGAAGTCATGGCCGGAAGGCTGTGAACGAAGGCCCCGAACGTTGAGGGAGAAGTTGTCAACGGAGAGCAGGAGAGAGACACGGGGCTGAAAAGAGTGGTGGAAAACCCATGGGCTTGGAAAGAATATGTAGCAGACGAAACGGCGTTAATTGGTTTCACTTACTTGGATGGGGTTCATCTGGGGAATACCCGGCACTAAAGGAAATCAAAGCCTGGCGCAGTATGGTACGGGAAACGGGGTATTAGGGGGCAAGGAAGACATACCCTCAGGTTGTCCCAATCTACCCACGGCGTAAAGTAGCGACCTCCTTTTTTTTTTTATCTTCGAGAAGCATCACTGGGCGGGCTTGTATTACCCCCCCTTGCCATGTTCATATCATAGACCAGTCATATGTGAGATGTGTGTAGAGTTTGCTTTGACATATCGGTCTCCTATCACAAGCCCGTGCATACATCTCAGTATCCAAGCGCTCTGTTCTAAGTCCGACCCGTCTCTTCAGAATCCATCTTCACCTCGATATCGAGAGTCAGGCTCTCTCTCTTTCTCTCTCATGTGCATAGCTCCCGCCAAGGACTTACCTCATCAATCTTAGTACTACTGATCATCTGCTCGATCTTTTCAAAATCCTTCTCCATAAGCGCAATGTCGGCATTGGACATGCGAGACTTGCATGAGGACATGGATTTGTTAATTTTATATGAGAGGACTATGTAGATACAGGTGAGCAGGACGCCATGCGAGAACTAGATGCGGTAGACCTCGAGGCTGTACGGACCGGTGAAGGTTTACTCGGCCCCTTTGATGAGGTCGGTGATGACGGGGTTTAGTTATGAGCTGGGTAAGGTCGGTGATGATGGTCATTTTGGAAGAGTGTGGTGGTGAGGTCCGGGAGGTTTGTTTTGAGTTGTGCGTTGTGCGTTGAGTAGGGATCGGGGACCGTGGAGGTTGTTGATGAGAGGAGGGATGTGTGAGTGAGAGGAAATCTAAGTAGGTGAGATTAGGGTTGGGGGGTATGAAGACTGAGAGGACAGAGGTAGGAGACTGGAGTTGGGTTGATTTTAGGGGAAAGGTGGGCTTAGAGAAAGGTATGTGGCTCGGAAAACTCCATGGTGAATGCCTTTTATTTGTCGGGCACGCCTGGGTACCAGAGTACCTTTGAACAAACGTCGGAGTTTTGGAATCGCAGATGTATGTAGGCTCTATACTCGTTGCCTCCAAATGATGGTATCCTGGATGCCTCTGTTGTCTTCATTGTGACATCAACCTGAAGACAAAGAACCGAAGAACATCCTACAAACTGGCCGACCTAAGTAGGAGTGGACCTTTTGTTGAGGTGCTGGAGGGGGGGGGGGGGCAAGAGAAAAAAGACTCCATCATAGGGAATCGAACAAAACATTAAACAATTGTTCAACTTGACTCTGGAAGAACGGGTTCCACTGGCGCCCCCTTAGCCCCTCGGCCAAGTGTCCCAATTCACTTGTAATGATGGTGAGTAGAGATGGAAATAGACCCAAGTACCTTCTTCGCTTACGCAGTGTATTGTGTTTACTAGGGTGAATATACGTGTGGACACAGGACTACGTCCCTCACCCTGAGTTGCTGCCATTCGAGCAGCAAATGTTCGTACTATATGACCGGGATGTACACATAGCTGGTAATCTTGAAGACGCCATTAGAGCTACAGCACTTACGGCTATGTAACTACTTGAGTAGAATAACTTGCCCCTTTGTATTGTTTACTTGTCAAGCTTCTCCAAAAAGCATGACATCGACTCGCATTTTCAACTTCTTCAACAAGCAGTGTGGAGAGGGACAAAGCTACCACTGTCGTATCGCGATACCTCGCTCCCCCACCAGCTGTTAAGTGACACTGGAGATGAGGCAACATACATATGGACTAGGGAAGACATAGTAAGTCAATTTTTTGTTTGGGTATCAATCTTCTGTCCTCGAAGCCGCCAGCAGTTCATCACTGTTCTATGCCGCTTTCTGATCCATAAGCGCCATAATCTCGTCTTCCTCATCCCCTTCACCAGCCCTCCTCCTAGCCTCCCTCTCAATCCCTACTCTGGTAATCATACCACCAGCAAGCATCCCAGTCTCTTTGACCCCTCTAACCCACCCCTCAAGACTCCTCATCCCCACGACAAGGAACCCGAGCTCCTCCCGCTCGACATCGAAAACCTCCCACCACGCCACCTCGGGCATCTTGGCCCCAGCCTCCCGGGCGGCGATATATACCGCCGCCGTCGCGAGCGCGTTGGGCTGGTGCGTAAGATACAGCATCTGCGGGCTCAGCAGCGCCGTGTTGAGGTGCGCGACCACCCGCCCGGCCACCTGCGCCCTCGGCTTCCCGAGGAAGTCGAGCGCCTGGAGGTACGTCACGGCCAGCGCGTGCGGCAGCGCCACGGCCGTGTCGAAGCCCAGGGCCCAGAGGACCCGCGCCTCGGCGGCCAGCATCCGCGTCTGGAAGGCGGCGTACTCGCCTTCTGTCTGGTAGTACGTCGTCGGATCCGGGCGGGGGCGCTTCTTCGGGTCGTCGTCTGGTGGCTCGCCGCGGAAGAGGGCGGAGGCTGGGGAGAGGAGGTAGGCGTACACGTTTGAGACGTCTCGTGTCGAGCGTGGGACGGGGCCCATTTTGGCGACCAGGTAGAGGGCTGCGGCGGAGACGTCCTGGAGATCTCGTTAGTGGAAGTTGAGATGTTGTGTGGAATGTGTTGCTTGCGACTCACGCTGAATTCTCCTGCCATTGGCGACTCGACGAGCCAGTACCGCGCCAGCAAGACGTTCGCCTGTGCCGTTGTCGATTGCGGCAGGTCGAGTAGCACACCGGCAGCCTGTGTTAGGCACTGCGTCGCATAGAATATGACATCCTGGAGGTCGGCCGGTAGTGAGCTGAAGGAATTGCGCTTGTAGAGCTGCTCGGCCGTCGCCAAGGTGTTGGTCATATGCGCCATGGTTTGCGCCCTCTATGTGCCGTCGTCTCGGTGGCCTTTTCACCTTGTAAAGATAGCAATCGTCAAAAAACCGTCGTCGCAAGGCTGGAAAAGAGTGTTGAAGTTCCGAGGTTGCTGGGATTCCGGTGTCCCTATTGGTCAAAGCTGAGAGCTGTCAGGGTAAGTTAGGCGCGATGTCTGCCGCGCGTGTGTCGTCACTTTTCCCAAGGAGAGACAGAACCCGGCCGGAAGCAACTGGAGGCGTACCTTACTTCTGTGCTTAGGTGCGCTGGCCCGAGCTTCTTCTTCCAGGTTGCGACCAGAGGACGTGGGGACGCTAAGCCGAAGCGGAGGATGAGTGGGGCTGTGGTGCTTCGCGGGCTTTGGGTAGGCTCTGTGGCCCTCCGGCGTACCTGAGGCTTTGAACTGCGGTGGTTACGAACCAATTCAAGGCAGCTGCGTGGAGAAAAGGTCCCCCGGCCTTCTGGACGTCACGCTCGCATCCCGCCTCAGCTTGCGAACGACACGAGAGCGATTATACGGACCATCATCTACACAGCCGGACCACTATCCTCCGGCCCACGACAAGCACTATTTCATTCCGACACCGATCAATGGATAGGCTCGTGTGCCGAATCCCCAAATAACCATCTACACCCGTTCCCTCTTCCCCGCATCGGCTTTGTCGGCCAGTCGTGATCCGTCCACGCAACCCGACGACATCATCGATCGCACGCCTTCGCAGACGACGAACAACGACGACAACGAGACCGCCGTAGCCATGGATTACAGCGCCTCTATCCACGAAGAGAGCGGCGCATCGCCCTGGGGAAACTCCCCAGGCTCCTCGCCCCGGCCCAACCAGACCAACTTCTCATCTCTTGGTGCTGACCTCGGCGGCGACCCGGCTGGATCCCCCTTCAACTACTCACCGAGTCCCGGCAACGCAACGCCGCAAGACCACCAGGAGGGCTTTGGCGGCGAGCAGCAATACAGACGACCAGACACCGCAAGCAGCACCCAGTCGACCACCGAGGTGGAAACACAGGAGTCGAGGACCGAAATAGGCTCAGAAGCCCGCTCCAGCGGCGATGGTCCGGGACCTGAGCTGCCTCAAAAGTCGCAAGAACAAGGTGGCCCCGCGGCCGCGGGCGGTCAGGCTCAACAACAGCCGCGCAAGCCTCAGCAGCCTCAGTTCAGGCTACAGGCCAAGATCACCGGTCTCGAGCGCACCGGGAAGAAGGACCCCATCTTGCGGTTCGATGTTCATGTAAGGAGCAACCCCCCTTGTGCGGTGGAAGGTGATTGCCTAACACGCCGTAGACCAACCTCCCGCGGTTCCGCACTACGCAGTACCGCGACGTACGTCGTTTCCATTCCGAATTCGTCAAGCTTGCGGAGCACCTGATTTCAGCCAACCCGGAATGCCTAGTACCTACCGTACCGCCCGCCGTAACTTCGGCCGGCGCTGGCACGGACGAGGACGAAGCCCGTGTTAAGGCTCTATTACAACGGTGGTTCAACTACGTGTGCAGCAACGAAGTCCTTATGAGGGACGATGAGATGGTCCTCTTCGTTGAGAGCGATTTCGGTTACAGCCCCATGGTAAAGATGAAGCAGCCGGCGACGGGTGTGCGCAGAAAGATCCTGAAGCAGTTTGCTCCCCCGCCGGACGACACTCCGGAGCTCCAGGAGGCTCGTCCGATTGTGAAGCTCTTCTACCTTGGAACCATGGATGCCGGCCATAAGGTCGATAAGCTCGTCAAGTCTCGTCGAGGTAAGTCCAACGTCAATCCTTCCCAATAACGCGCGGGCATTTGTAGGTCTGATATCATCTAGGTCTGGGATTGGCTGAATCCGACTTTGGCGTCAAGCTCGGCTCCATGCATATCCAAGAGCCCCATCAGGGTCTCGCCAATGCCTATCGTAAGTTGGGCAAGATCGTACAGACCGTCGGTGATTACCACGCTGCGCAAGCTACTGCGGAAGCTACCACCATTGGTGATCCTTTCCAGTACCACTCCCAGGACTCATTTGTGGTCAAGGAGTCACTCACAAATCGCCAAATCCTCATTCGCGAATTCCTCCAGGCACAAGAGAACACACGTAGCAAGCTCAATGCCGCCGATCGTCTGAAGGCGAGCTCCAACGTAAGGCGCGAGAAGGTCGATGAGGCCATTACAGCCCTCGATGACGCCCGCCAAAACGAGACCTACCTCTACCAAAAGACGACTCGTGTCACGCAAAATCTCGTACAGGAGCGCCGAAAGTGGTTCGCGAGGACTGCAGCGGACCTTCGGCTCAGCATGAGAGAATATGTCATTCGCGAGATTGAAGCGGAGCGACGTGCTCTCGCCGTCCTCGAGAGCGTAAGACCAGACATCCGCGCCATTGACGCATCTGGCGGTCTGAGTCGACTGGGACGCGAGGCTCACCCTCCCGTCAGAAGGGCCAGCGTGGCAGCCAGCCAAGGTCCCAAGGGTGATGCATGGAGCGGTGTTCCACGACGCACCGACACGCTCAACCGCAGCGTGTCTGGCAGTCTTATGGGCGTCCCCGAGGACGGTGAGGGCGACGACAGCCAGGGTGCGGGGCAGAACAAGGGCCTCGGCGCAGCGGGCGGCCGGGCGAGCCTGTCCGGTGTGGCAGAGGAGGACGACGAGGACCGAGTGGATGCGAGAAACGCGGCGAGCCGATTGGCGACCAGCACTTTCTGATCGCGTCGACCTTTGTTTGCGAGGTGCGGGTGAACGGGCGATGCCGCTCCTCGGAGGGAGGGGAGGGGAGGGAGGAGGGGGGGAAAGATCCTTGGACCGAGACCTTTTTGTACGGAGGGGGGGCTTTCGGGGCAGGCACTTTTCTTCTCTCCCAAAAAAGCTCGTATGATGTGTAATGCTGTATCCGTCCTGTTTGTGCTCCCATACACATAGATTCCCAAAGTATGAGCCTTGCCTTTTTTTGTAATTCTTGATTCTCTCCTCTGCATTTGACTGGGTATGCGCGATTGTATCCGGCGTGAGCTCGCCCGCCTGCTGTTTGTGAGAGACAACATTGGAGAGAAAGGTCTCGTTGGGGGGGGGGGGGCATATGGCGATGACTGACAGGACGCAGCGTCACGATGAGATTCTTAATGGATGACTCGGCGTGCGTGTGCCGGTGGCGGTAGGCGGTGAAACGTGACTCTACCTACCTCAAGGCACCTTGAGTGCACCTCGAGGTCGAGGTAGGCTGAGGAAAGTGTCTTGATTGTGACGCAAAAGCAGAGCAAGAGCAACATGTAACTGAAGGTGGGTGCGTTTTTCGCAGCCATTCACATAAAAGACACACCGAGAGATGCACCGGGGCATGTTGTGCTTCCCATGCGATATCTTTCTCCTTCACCCGCTTACCGTGTCGTCGTCATCCGTCTTGTAGCGGTTGCAGTAGAGGCACATGGTAATATAGTATATAAACTGCGAAATACACATGCGTGTGGCGGATGTCGTGTTTCCCCTCACTCACCGACTCAATGAATCAGCTCCCAATTTCACCCCCCGATTTCGGCTTCCGGGGGGTCTCAATGTGTCTTTTTTTTTTTTTTTTTTGTCTGCCATTGCTCGGGAAGTGGACGTTGCTGTCTGTTGGCTTGGCTTGGATTTGATCGATTGGCGGTGAGGTGTGTGAGTCAAGGTATGAAAGGCGGGCTATATTATACGCCCGGGGGAGTTACGCGGATGCGGATGCGGAAGCGCAATGTGGGTGTGTGTAGGTGAGTTTTAATATAGTACGGCTGCTGCTGCTAATGGGTGGTAGGTTGGCTGAAATGCACATGCTAGCTTCGCACTGGAAAAGGGGGACAAGATTCACATGTTGCTTCGTTGATATAAGGTAATTGAGCGACGATTGAGGCGGTGGCTGCAGGTAAGATGTCTTCGATTTGATGGTGGTGTTCTGTTCGTAGGTTGTTCTTCTATTGGGCACCCAGACGCCTTCGACCAATTCGAGTGACCCCTCCTCCTCGCATCATCCACGACCTAATTACCTCTCCAGAAAGAAATTTGCTTGTGTTTAGTTCTCTGGGGTAGAGAACCAACCGCTGTCTGGATTCAAGGACCTTACATTGGCTGATGAAGTCCTTTCCAGCGGTCTGAGAATTGTCTTGGATGTATCGTGCCATGGCGATATTCCTATGCAATGTAGTTGACCGTTGAAACTCTAAAGGCATGCCGAGGAAGCTGAATGCAGCTGATCGGGTCTCATAGTGCTTTTCAGCTTATTTGGGCTTTGGTACTTCTGTCCCCTACCCGAAATATGCAGCGTTTCCGCGTTGCCAGACCAGCTAGACTTTCCTGTTCACTAAATTACGGCGAAATCCGGCGGCCTGACAGACGCTGTCTGTCAGCGTCGGTTTCTGGAATGGAGGCGTCAGCCACTTCTCTCTTTCTAATTTATCTGGCATTTTTGTCAGCGATGCGAGCAGTGTTTCACTTTATTCCAGAGATCCGGTAGACACCCTCGCTGACATGCCTGAGCAGACGATGTACATGCGGAGAGGCCATGGCCTAGTGAGGTCGTATCGAGCTATGCTCCCCCCAGTCATCCCATTCGGCTTTTGGGATGGAAAACTTCCATCGAGATCAATAGCCGTCTGGAAGCAAGGTCATTACTCGGCAACTACGTCGGCAGGTGCCAATCCAGACATCCGTCTGCCCTGGAGCTGAAGCCTGAGGTTTGGAGAAAATCGCCGGTAATGGAATGATTCCAGGCGCCGCTGGCAAGTGACCCTCATCGTCAATACTGCAATGACTCGATTCCATGCGGCTCAGAAGAGAAGAGTTTCTGTCCTAGATATGTCAAGGCCGTCCATTGGTAGACTGGACAACAATTCCGTGGACCGTGTTAGTTGTTATAGCTGCTCTCACTGGTGATATCAGAGAACTGACCAGACTTTCGTCCCGAAGCTGCTCACGCTCGTCTTCGGCGACATCATTGTACCAATACCTTCCCATGAGATGACGTGACGGGCGTCTCTCTTCTCTCTCTTCTTCTTTCGCATACCGAGAAGGGGACGGCTTGCTCATCAGTATCACGTACACCCAGGTAAGGCCTCGCGCATGGGTTCTCTTCAGGCAGGCATGACGAAGAGCTCCACTTGACACTCATTTGCATGGTCCCTGGGTAATGCCATGCGTTCCGATTGCGTGAGCATGCAGGGTTTCTCCGAATTGGAAAATTGTCTCCAATTTTTGTTTCGCAGTGGGTATCTGCTGGCCACCGTTGAATGTGATACCCAAGCAGCCTGCGGTTGCGGATATGCGAGACTCTTGACTCTTTCAATACTAAGCCCTGACTGAGTCGTCAGACAAACCAGCTCCTGATTCATCCCGCATCTGCCTCACGGCAGAGGGGTAGATCTTGCCGTGTTGAGGATTGCAATGTCGGCTCAGGCTCTCCGTGTGATAGTACACTTGGAGATCACTCGTTTGGGGTTCAGTAGAGTAGTGAGTGTGCCTTCAAACATCTGGCGTGCCTCAGAGATGCGGGCGCCGTACATGCTAGTGCTATCGACAGGAACAGTAGCTGGGTGATCATTGCAGCTCTCGAATGTGTCTCCGAGTTTGCTGAGCCCAGAAGATGACGTTTATATCTCGCACTGGTCCTTGCCATCAAGAGAACCACTTTCGCGTCCATGCCGGAAAATGTGTACGATTGGCATTGAGTTTGAGTCGATCAGCTTCAAACGACTTTATCCAACACCCATGACTTCTTGGTCAGGCGAGGTGTAGCCAGGGGCTGCGACTCAGTTACTACGCCATATCAGAACAGGCGGCATTGCCACCAACTGTGATATGCCAACTCTCTTTTTGCAGATGCTTCGCCGTTGAGGCAATACAGCCTGAGCAAGTTAGAAGGCGGCAGTCTGTATCGTTAGTCTGACTTGACAAATAAATGCAGTGGCCGGAATCCGGGCAAGGTTTTGCGTGCCGACTGCGGATGAGTCAAAAGTTGCGGATCAGGATAATGTACGGTCATCCATGTATTTTAGGTAGTCATGGGCTTTCGAGGACTTACAAGGGCTGGGGTCAGGACCAGCCATGCGCAGCGCCTCGCTATAGGACCGGTAAAATGGAGGTGCACATGCAGTGTATCCGCATACCAGCAGTCGGAGAACTTGGACCCAGCCACTCGATCAGATTGGCGCAGACTCGAGCGCTGACAGAAATCAGGTAAAGGAGCAGCAGTTGCAGTGCCTTCGATATACGCTGTTATAGACGTTTTGGTCGATGGAGTGATATCAAACTGAAGTCGAGGCCCGAGGAACGCTTTCTGGCGCCAAGGGCGTCACGATGAGAAGGCCTTTCCTGGACCGGTTCAAGAAAGTACTGAATTCTTGGAGGACGCATTGCTTCCGACGTGATCTGGTTCGGCCGGTTAGAGCCTCGGCATCGTTTTCTTGTGCCGTCTTTTGATACCAAAATCCATTGTTGCAAGGATAGGTGTAGGCAAGGCCCTTGAAGGCCCCGTCAACTAAGCCGGGGTCCACCAGATGGGGCCTTCGATCCACGTCCCTCCCCTCAGAGGAATCCTCCATAGGTCTTTGCTGCCGCGGGCAGGGGACCGGAGGGCATACCATCACAGCGGAGCCTGACGTGCAGGATTGAGTGCGCAGCTCAATCTGAGGATATGAGCTCTGTGAAGATACTTGGTGTTCAATAGGTTTTTGCAACCGCTGGGAGCAAGGCGCAATAATGAAGTTCCCATATCCATGGCAAGAGAGAGCAGCTGGTCAACAGCGGCTGTTCAGCAGTGTCTCTCTCGCTGTTAACTTGCTGGTCTTCTCAAGCGATCGACGGAGAAAATGGTTCGATGTCGCGAACCATGACGCTTCGCTAGCTGGGACGGGTGATGGCCTTCAACGACCGGCAGCGTCCTCATTCCGCGGAACGAACGGGATGTGCGCCGCCGTCGGCTAGGACAGGGAACGATAGATGCGCAGCTGTGCCGTAGAACATATGCCAGAAGAGAGTGATGAGGGATGGGCGGTCTTGAGCACCAAAGCTGTTGTAACTTGTAAAGGCGGTAGCTCTCATTCTAGAACGTATCCGACAGCTGGTTGATGGGACGGTTCGGCCAAGACGATGGAATGCAGGCGGCAACAACAACCATGCAGCGTCGTACGTATGTGGCCGCGGAGGGAGGGAAGCTCAATGTGCCAAAGCTGCAGATTCGCTCCATTTCAGGACGAAAGGTTTGACAGAATGGCATAACGTGTCTTCAAGGGGAACCGAAGGTGCTGAAGTACGGACGGATGAAGGCGGGCGGCACTGGTAATGTGCAGCAGAGGAATGGAAAGAGGTACTCCGTAGAGGATGTAAGTAGACAAGGAAGATCCCTACCTTGGCACCCCGCCATCCGAACTGTTGCGTGATTATGTAATTTCGAGGAAATCACGAAGGTGCCTTATCCGAACCTTCTCTTCCTTGAATCAGAAAGAACGGTGCACAGAAATCAGAAAGTGCAAACTTGGAAGAGAGGCAACCAGGGATCGTGAGAGGCAAGAGGGAAACCTAAAAAGTCAATCTTTGGATTTCTCTGCAATTCTTCCTCACCAACTACTTGACTTAAGCTATCTTGGACTCGACCACACCTTAATCTGCCTCCGTCGATGCAAATTCGAAGTTTACGACATTTCGCCTGCTCTACTTTAGTTCTAACTACCAAATTCGCATGTCACTCAGCCTTTACCTTACCTCTTTACTTATTCAAACTGCGTTGAACTTTTATCGATGGAACATGTCGCCTCATTGGCCACACAAAGATGCTCAATCCTTCGACCGCCGAGCATCCGACTGGACCCCCCCTGGCAGGATTCTACGCACTCAACGAGGGCCACGAATCGGTGCTTCGTTGCGAATCTCGTGCGGAACTCGAACCTCAATTAGCCAACTACGTCGTTTCTCAGTGCCCTGCCCTGGTCAGAGGTCTCCTCTTTCTCACCGTCTATCTCCATATCCATTCTTCCTGCAACTCTGGCACATTCAACCAGGGCATTCATCGCCTCATCTTGGGTTCATTGTCCATCATCTGTCGCAATTCATCCGCGATTGTCCCGTCCCATCTGTCCCCTCGGAACCCTTGCACGCGAGATCATGGTACGGATACAGGCGCAGACAGAGTAGTTTTGCCCACGGCATCTTCCTTGTTCACCATACCTGCTCATTTCCTACCCTCCATCAAGAGCCATGCATCCCCGTTGCCACAACTGCCCCCCCCCCCCCCCCCTCCCGGCTCTCCCCTCCCCTCCTACCCCTCCCATTGACCCCTGTCGTGGTCCATTCTGTTCCGGGCCCTCACTCCCGGGTACCTCACCGACCATACCTTAACTGTCCACTTGGCTCAATATCCCAGTGGGCGCATGCGGCCGTTCCACAGAGAGCGAGAAACAGAGACAGAGAGGGAGGCAAACCTACATTTTTTCCTCTTGCGATTCGCCATCGTCATGTCTTCGTGCTCGCTCTCTTTACCTTCAGGCTCCTGACTAGCCTCACGACCCGGGACAGGTATAGCCCGTCACCGCAACCTGCGACACATGCAGGCGAGGCACTGCATCCATGACTATCATGTCGAAGCCCCATGCATGCCGATATCTGTCACCGCACTGATGCCATCCAGGCCGTCCCATCACCAGCCGCTAGTTCCCCATTTGCTCGTTGAGCCCCTCCATCTGTGCCATGCTTGGAGAGTTTCGGAAGTGGCTCAACAGGGCCCTGCCTAGTCACCGCAAAAGGCGAAAAGTTACTTCCATCCGCCGTCCCGTTTTCCACCTGTCCAGCATCGTCAACCAATGCCACGACGATTTCACGCCCAGTGCGTACAGCTGCTGCCCAAATGCGGACACGTCCTGGCCCGACATGCTTCGTTCCTTGCCGAACCATGTACACTACCGCCCGGTATTGCCTACCCATCCCTACTCTGTTCCCTTTCATATCTTCGCCTCGCAAGCCAGTACGATACCGGCCAAGGTTTGTGCTGCTGCCGAACGCTGAGGTGGCTCCGTCGCTAGATGTCTCTTGCATATGATTTCCCGAGATTACATGTACGAAGCTCTTAGCTTGGCTCCGATAACTGGTCGATGTTTGGTTGGGCGAACTTGGCCAACTCTCCCCATCATGGTCACCCTCGATAGGTATGCTCATGGCCCGTTGTCCATCCGTCTCCCCATTCACCCAAGATAGCCCCTTGCAACTTTGGTCTATCACCGATTGACACCACCATGAGCATCGTTCATCAGGACGTTCAGAGTGCCCGGGGGCCGGGCAAGCACGCAAGCCTATTTAAGGGGTGGTGGGGAGCAACGACCCCTCGCGCCAAAGTTTCTTCATAATTCCCTTTATCTTGAGTCTCCTGCTCTTCCGGTTATCATTTCATTCTGTCAAGTGATAATCTATTTCGCTCACCTCCATCTTCGCACGGGAATCGTATTAGCTTGGGTTTCTTACATCTTCATCCCACGAAATAACCCTGTCTATCCTCTTGTGGCCCCCCAATTACCCCCAAACTCCAAATACCAAAGCGAACCTATCAGTCCTCGAGACACCCCGCGCCGGTCCCCTCCCGTCCCTCATTCCCAGGACCCTCGCCCTCGTGTCTTTCAGCATATTTTGTGTTGTCGGCACCCCTCATCCGGCACTTGGGCCAATCCCACTCATCGAGCCCTCCCTATTAGGAAGTTAGGCCAAGCCCCCTTTGACACCCTAACCCATCATCCCACGCTTCACCCCACGCCGCCGGCGTCATTCAACTTCCATCATGGCCCCAGTCGCAACGGGTGAGATGGCACCAATGCACCTACCCGTCTACAAGTCAAAGTCTTGTTCGGTCACTGCGTCAGTCTTGTATGGTCCTCGAGACTTGCGATTGGTAAGTTCAACTTTCTTAGGCTCATGGTCATGGATTGTGACGTGGAGAATGTGGGCTCGTTCGTCACACGAGGGTTCCCCCACGTTGATCCTGTTGCATCCCTACACCTGAATGTGTCAAAAGCCGCCCCGCCTTGGACATGTTAATTCTAACGACACTCGTACCCCTTAGGAGACGAGGAGCATAGAAGAACCGGCCGCCGGGGAGCTGCAGATTGCCATCAAGCGGACCGGTATCTGCGGGTCTGATGTCAGCTACTACAAGAAGTTCGCCAACGGCGACCTCTGCGCGTGTCACCCCCTCTCCCTAGGCCACGAATCTTCGGGAGAGGTCGTCTCCATCGGGCCCCAGGTTACGGGCTTCAAGCTGGGTGACCGCGTCGCTCTCGAGGTCGGCGTCCCCTGCGGACAGTGCACCATCTGCCGTAAAGGCAGATATAATCTCTGCAAGAAGATGAAGTTCCGGTCTAGCGCCAAGAGCGTGCCCCATTACCAAGGAACCCTCCAGGAACGAATCAACCATCCGGCGGCGTGGTGCCACAAGATCCCCGACCACGTCTCCTACGAAGCGGCCGCCCTCCTCGAGCCGCTCTCTGTCGCCATTCACGCCGTCAACAGAGCCGCGCCGGAGCCCGGCTCAACGGCCTTGGTCATCGGCGCAGGAACCGTCGGACTTCTGACAGCCGCCATGGCGCGGCAAGCTGGCTGCTCCGAAGTTACCATCACCGACGTCGATGCCGGCCGCGTAAACTACGCCGTCGAAAAGGGCTTCGCCACCCACGGCCACGTCGTCAAGACCAACTCCGGCACCTCCACGCCAGCCGACCCGGGCGTCATGACGCCCGCCAGCATCTTCTCCGTCCAGAGCGTCCAGAGCAAATTCGACGGCGCGAAGTCCCTCGCCGCGGAAATCCTGGCCCTCACAAAGGTGCCCGAAGAACTCGACTCGGACGCCGAAGACGACGGCGTCGACGTCACCTTCGAGTGCACCGGCAAAGAGGTCTGCATGCACACCAGCCTGTACGCCACGCGGCCCGGCGGGAAAGTCATCATGGTCGGCATGGGCACGCCCGTGCAGACTCTGCCGCTGTCGGTCGCGCACCTGCGGGAGATTGATATCCTTGGCATCTTCCGGTACGCGAATACCTACCCGACGGGCGTCCGTCTGCTCTGCGCCAAGGGCAACGGCGGGCTTCCGCCTTTGGATGATATGGTTACGCACCGGTTCAAGGGGTTGCAGAACGCGTCAAAGGCGTTTGAGCTGGCGAGTCGGACGTTTGATGACGAGGGGAAGCTTGTGCTCAAGGTTGTTATCGAGGCTTGAGTCGGAGCCCCTCTTCTCTTGATGCGTAATTCCAAATTTGCATTTCTTTTTGGGGTTCGTGGTTTGCAAGTATGCAGGTTTGATTATAGATAGTACCATAGATTCTTTTCTTTCTTCTCCATTTACTATATTCTGGAAAGCAAGCGTTGGATAGTTTGACTAGGCAGTCATGATGATGATGAAGTTGATACCTACTTAGAGAGTAACAAGGATCGTTGGGTTTACCGGGACACAAAAAAAAAAAAGAGAAGAGAGCATAGGTAGGCTGCAGGCTGAAAATAAAAAACGGGTAGCATGATAAACTATGATATTGTGACATATGAAAAAAAGTCAAACAAGAAAATCAAAAGGGAGGAGAGGATTTATCTTTTTGAGATACATGAGGAAGGTACGTCAATGAAGGAAGGGGGCGCGGACGTGGGAAGGCGCCGGTGGCGGCGATTGTGATTAAACGTTAAGGTATGAGGCCCCGGTGGTCCAGTAGCTAAGGCAGTACCTTCCACATCCGGGACTACCCATGGATTAAATCTGAGCTCATGAAAATTCACTGATGGAGCTGGAACTGGAGGTTCAAGGAACCCACTGACATTGGTGTATCTTGACCAAAGAGTTTGTTATTTTTTCGAGGGTTTTTCATGCCCCTTGCAAGTGTCGTCATGTCTACATTATCCCCGAAACGCCTCCCCATGAATCCCAGATAGGCTGGTAATGCGCGCAACCGCCGCCATAAAAGACTCTTCGCTCCCTTGACTAGTCGTCGACCGTTATCCACTCTACATCATAATGTCTCCCGCGCCCGGGAGGTTGAAGCCGGGAGGGCCGTAGCTGGAGAAGTCGGCCGCCGCCGCACCGCCGCGGTTCCTGACACGTGCGGACTCGGCGATGCTGAACTTCTTGCCTAGGTCGCGCATGCCACTGATACTCTGCATGAGGTCGTTGAGACGTGACGTGATGGCGACCTCGTTCTCCTCGCAGAGTACCTCCTTTTCGAAGCCCTCCGCGTCAGAGGGAACAACGAGATCCAGCCGGTTCACGAGGGCTTGGATCTGGCGGAGGATGGTGTGAGATGGTGTAGTTTGTGCACCTGTGGTGGCGGATGCGGCGTCGGCTTGGTCCGCCCCGGCAAGGGGTTCGGCCGGCAGGCGCTCGAGGTAGGTTGTGATGAGGCGGATGCGGCCCTGAAGCATCTTGACGGCGTTCGCCTTGGCCGTGAGAGCGGCCACCATCTCTTCCTCTTCTGGAGACAGCTGGGCCTCTGTATCGTCGCCGTCTGCGCTGTCGGCAACGACGACGCGACGCTTGCCGCCCGACCCAACGAGCTGAACCTTGGGCTTCGCAGTCTCCTTGGGAGCTTCGACGGCGGTCGCGTTGCCGGCACCGCGCGCAACATGGTCCATGCTGATCATCTCAGCCTCGCCCGTCTCTACCGTGTATGGCAGCTCGCGGAAGCGTAGCTTGAGCTTTGATTCTCCGTCATCCATCTTCTTGTCCTCGCCCTCAGCCTCGGCAGCCCTCGGGTCGTCTACCTCATAGTTGGACTCATAGATGGTCATGGGCAGCTTGCCGCCCACGGAATGAGTAAAGACTTCCTCAGGGTGAAAGCCAAGGAGGAGAGCTGACTCGTTGAATTCGGAGAGGAGCTGGTGGTGGATCGGGAGGATGGTCGGTGTCGGGCCTGTCACTGCGAGTAGAGTGTACCAGCCGACCAGGTCTAGGCTTCGGTCCTTGTGAACTGTCTTCACTTAGGGAGTGTTAGTCCAACGAAGGCGTATAAAATGAACAATAGCTGAGCTTACTCTGCTCTAGTCTTGCGCCGAAGCGCCCGGAGTCCAGAAGGTAACCTCCTTCCACCTCAGGTGCCGGTATCGTGTGACAATCAAACGCATGTTCAACAGTGATCTCGCGACCATTCTGCTGGCCGAGAAGGGCGCCGACAATGGGTCCCTGCTGCGACCGCAGAGTATGACGGGTGATGTAGTCGGATATGGTGAGGAGGACCAGAGGGTGGAGGATTGCCTGGAGCTCCGAGGACTTTTGGTTCGAAATGAGAGGGTTCACGTCGGAGGAAGCCATGGCTGACGCTTCTCTGGCCGTCGCCACAGGATGTCGGATTTTCTACTCGATTGTTGAGACCATACGAGGCGGTCAAGGGAGGGACGATCTGGATCGAAGACCTTTTGCTTGGTGTTTGGTTAAGTCGGTGGCGCTTGCTGTTGTTGCTGCAGGTACAGTTGCAGATGTGTGGTTCGTCGCTCGGGGAAGGTGTCGGTGGTGGAGGTGAAGCTGCCTTGAGGCTGCCCCGCGATGTGAGGAAGGCATGGTCCACAGACGGAACGGGAGCTTAACATGACGAGAGGCTGAGGCAAACAGTCAAGCCACATGCTGACTGTTCCCGTCTGTGACCAATCAAAGCAAGGCGGGTAGCTTGGAGCTATGGTGGGGCCTACTTTGCTCACTGTAATTTTCATGAACCGAGGTGAGGTGTTCTGTACCTCTGGACCAATGTACCACTCTTCATAAAACAACATTCTTGGTGTAGACAGAATGAGCACTATTCATTACGATGAGGTTTCCTGTTCAGATTCATTCCAGCTTGGAGTAACTTGCACTATCATGGAGGCCAGGCTTGATGATGTCTTGTCATGTGCTGCCCATTTCAATCAGCGTCATTGACCCCTGCCTTGATAAGGTCATGAAGACACTAAATGAGTCCATGACTGGACAATGAAGCAAGTGCCTCAGATGAGAACGACCCCGGTCGCTTTCATTGTCCGAGCTTGTAACTTTATAGACAAGCAAGAGACCGACCCAATAGTCTCAACGTCTTTCACTTTTGAGCAGCATTGATGAGAGCGCTGGCAGCTCTGCGCACCTCCTTGAAGTCATGGTACCTTACTCACTTGGGCACCACATGCCGCCTTCCCTGCCAAGTGGCAATCTGCATCCTGGACCCGAGAAAAGTGGCATCAAGGTGCTTGTCAGGGTACGCAAAACATGGTGATTTTCCTCTTCTTTCTGCCAGGCACACCAGGCTGGGATGGAATCCCACCGTACCAAAGGGAACGACTCAAAGGCAAACTGTGCAACATGCCAACACTCTTCTCTTGGCTTCCTTCTTTGCTGTTCATGGCTCACTGTTACTGGATGTGCTCAGCTGCCCCCGTCAACTCCAACATGTACCCAGCAGAGCCCGTTGTTGGTTGGCACAGGGTTCAAATATGGATGCTTGGCCATTTTCTTATCAGCTAGCGGCGTTCCCTCATCTCATCGATGTCGCATCCGCTCCCGCTCCCGCATCCGCGAGACACACCCATCTCTCCCTCTTTTCCCCTCCATCACTGTCACTCTCTCATCGATATGGAAAGCTCCCACCACTATCTGGGCATGTTTCCCCCAGTCTATCCAACAGGGCTTGCACCATACCCACAACCTGTGATACCAGCGAAACGAGAGGATGACGACGTCCAATTCGTATCTTCCAATCCTGTCAAGAAGAGGAAGATCGATGGCTATTGGCTGGTCACGCCACATTCCACCACAGACTCACCGGCGGCGGGGACTCCCACCCCCATCAACAACCAGCCATCCGAGCCCGCCAAGCCAATCTCTCAGCCGGAACGACGGGGAAGCACGGGCATGGTCGATCACTCACCCACGGCCCGTTTGCCGGACGTTGACCCGATGAGAGGATGCTCCATGCCGACTCCAGAGAGGGCCTGTCATTCCGAATCATTCTGGACTGCACCGTCTACTGGACCACAGTGCTCACCACCGGTGTCTCCCAAATCACTTCCCGAACATATTTCGCCTTCCATACTCGGAATTGACAAGAATGATGGATCTGCACCTGTTTTCACGAGCGGAACCAACGAAACGGTGGCTGATGTTCCCGCGCCGATCCCGCCAGCTATGCTGTCGTCCATGACTTCACCTCATGTGTATCAAGCGCAACTACCAGGAGAACAAGGTACGCCGAGTCAGATGCAAGCAGAGACCGAGAACCACGCTGAGACTGCAAAGGAGACACCCACGGCTCCCTCAATTTCCACAGCTCCCATGCTAGCTGGTATCACTGACCTGGGCAAGATTAACTCTATGCCCGCATCAGAAGCAGACGGCACAATTATCTTGCAACAGACAGCTGAGTCTGGGCCAACGCTGAACCACTCCAATGCCGAGACGGAGTCGAAGAATGACCTTCGCGATCTCTTGGATCAGCAGGTACACCTTCACAGTTCCAAGATCAACGACCCCCCTTTCCCCTTCCATACCCATACTCATCAGAACATACATACGTCAAACCCGCTGAATGCCGATGTTCACAACACCGCTCATGGCGCGTCGGATATCCAGACCGGGGCTTGCGCTGATCGCCCTGCGTCGGGAGCAAAGGCACCATGCCGTCAATGTGTGGAGGCGAGGTTGAGGCAGCAGGCTGCCAACATGACAGTCAACTCAGGCTTGCCAAACGGCACAAATACATCTGCCCCTAGTCAGGCTCCCCTTCCGCCGTCGTCTCTGCAGCAACCTTGGACAAACCTCTTGGGACTCAATCCGTACCATAACGCGATGGCTGGGGCCATGTACAACCCGCTCTTGCAACAATCCTTGATGGCTGGACCAGCTGGTCACTTTGCAGTCCATCCGCAACAGCCGCATCTCGGTGCCGGGATTCCTCCCCAACAGCCGGCGGGACACATGTTCCATCTCGGACCTCCTTCGCCAGTCCCGCAAACACCGGCGTACGTCACGCAACAGCCGCCTACCCAAGCAGCCAAACCAGAAGCAGCAACCATCTCGAAACCTCAGTCAACCAGAGTCCCCGACACGCAACCGACGACCAAACACATCATTGTCGACATCGCAGACACATGCCTCAACATGTTCCCGTTCCAAGAGGTGGCGAAGCGACATAACCAACCGGAACAGAAGATACGGGACATATTTTCCGCCGTCATCCAGGTCCCGCTGCTCCGTTGTCCCACAGACAAGAGAAGGGCAGGCAAGCTAGGCACGGCCAGGGTCAAGGAGTTTACGCAGGCGAAGAAGGAAGTGCAGGCGCAGAAGGGGAACGCTGGCCAGCAGCAGATGAGGCAGGATTCACCAAACCAGAACCTGAGTCACATGCCATATATGCCTTCGGCGTGGGATGTTGCGCAGTTCATGGGCCCGAGCGATGTGCGGCTTGGGGCGTTGCCAAAGTATTCCCCGCCTTGGTGATGAAAGAGATGGATGTTCACCAAGAGGTCGCCTAGTTTATGGGAAGGGCAGTCTTTGATTCTTGTAGCTCATACCGAGGCTTAAGAGGGCATTTAGTGTAGGAGGCATCTTGAGGCTTTTGTATCTATACCCTCATTTGCAATTTCAGTCCAATTTTATTTTCTAATTCCTGACCCCGTCTCACTTCCAAGATCATTCCATGCATACCATCACAAATAACCTCACCATTTCATTCACAGGAAGGCAGACTAGGCCACTCGACATCCCCACCCGCCTTCTCTCTCACCAAACTCACCACAAAGTTCCGCTGGCGTAGCAGCCGCGTGTGCTCGAGCATGGCGCGCCGAGCCCGCCGCATGCCGTCCTCGTCACCGGCAGCATCGGCCCGCATGTACTCACCCATCAGGACGGCGTGCTCGGCCTCGTGCCGCGCGCGGTTCTGAGCGTAGCTTGCGGGGCGGTGGCAAGCGGAGCAGCTGTCGTTGAGGAAGACAGGCTGGAGCTGGGGTTTCTGCTGCTGCTGCTGGCAGTGTACGCTGTCGCAGTTGATTGAGTGAGTGAAAATTGTGTGGCCGCAGGACATTGTAGTTTGGATACCTTGACACATTTTGGTCTTTTTTTTGGAGGCGCGCTTCTTTACGTTTAGGAATTCTTGATCGATTGGAATTTGAAGCTACTGGTTCTCAGCTGGAGGGCATGGGCTATTTGTATCACTGTTATGGTTCTTCATTGTTCTTGTTCAGTTGGTTTCTGGAAGCTATTCGCAGTGCGTGTTCTTTGTTCCAGCTCACGAACTTGGATGTTGAACAGAATCCATTGTGCGAAAGCTTTACCGCTTTGTCTGAGCAGTGGCAGGAGCCTGAAGCTCGCAACTGGCAGAGGACCTCGTCGCGACCTCCCCTTGTGTAGTAGGGACGCAGGGATGAAGTCTTCCCCCCTGCGCGGCAAATCCCCATTTCGAACCACGGGATCCAACATCCCAAAGCCTAAAACGGTTACGTGGTAATTAACACGTCGGCGTTTCTAGCCGTCCAAACCTACAAACTCAATCTTGTTCATGGGTACGACAGATATCGTCCCTTGATAACCCGGCACACATCTCGCTTCCGCAAAGAGCGCAAGTTATTTTCCCGCTCCCAGATATCTCAACCGGCGGCGAGATTGATCTAGGCCGTTTGTGCCTATCAGCGAATAGGATCGCTTGCCGAAACAGCCCCATGAGAGTCAATATTTGCCCACCAATGAGCGGTGACGCGGTAGAAGCAACACAGTAAGGAGTACTCCATACCGGCTGGAGATTGCCGTCGGCCCGGCGCCTGTGGTTTTTGCGTGTTTTTGGGTGAGGGATGTTTGCGAAGCGTATTTCCGCCGTTTGTATGTATGCACATGGAATGATGCTCACAACGTCTAGTGAACTCGTCCTTGGGGGAGCTATGCGTTGAGGATATATCCCATGACGCGATGCAAATCCCCCCCTGTCTTGGGGAGCCTTCCATTTCTTGCTTTGACGGTGGAAGGTGTGTGGGGAAGAAGACATGATTTTGTTTCTGACCTGATGATCCGCATGCTAAGAAGCTCACATACGGGGCCTGGTGAGGTTGCAGCACACTATGCAGGCGTTGGTGTGTTCTACCGCAGACTGAAATCTACTCAGTGAGAGGGATCCGAAATCAAAAGGATGTCGAGTTCATCGAACTTACAAGATGCTACAAGCGCGAACCCGGTCTAGCCTACACCCAGGCTGCCGACCTAGACGGCTCCGGCTTCCTCGCCGTTTTTCGGCTAGAGTCTCACCCGGCCTCTTATTTCGGAGCACCGTGACTTGACGTCAAATGAAGATTTACCCCACGGAGCGGCGCTCTGATCTTTGGTGGGGATGCTCGGACCCGAGGATTCCGGACTCCGGTGTGAGACGGGAACACGGGTGGGTGGTCTCAACGAATGCTCGGGTACTACTAGCTCAGTGTCATTGACTTGCAGCTCGGCTCTGAATGACAATGTACAGAATGTGGGGTGGGTGTTTCCAAATGTGACGTTGGAGTTAACGTTGATGTTCCCCATGGGGAAAGCAAGAGTCATGAACCTGGTTTACTACATCATCAGAGTGAGGCCTCTTTCTCTGAATTTTCTGCTTCTTGAGGGGACATCGTGTCCGTGCCTGCATGAGATCTCCAATCAATCTTTCTTTAGGTAACGTTCCAGTAAACCCCGTCCGGTCTAAGAAGCCCACTCAGGGCCTAGAGGTGGCGCATGGTTGCCTTTGGTGATTCAATAAGGTCCATATCGCTCCCCCTCTCATGTTGTATGTTGTTTCACGCTGCCACGCCAGACCGCATGGAACGTGAACTACTCTTTCCTGGTCGCGTCAAATGTGGTCGCACATCAAAGGAAACCTCTCCTGTGGAGTGTTCACGGGGTGTATCGTCAATAGTTCAAGTGGCGTTCGAATTTTGTGCGAGCTTTTGATAAAGTTGAATGCTGTAATTTGCGATGGAAGGAGGTATCGAAAGGCATACTTTTTATCCATTACTAGGTAGTTATAGGACTTTTACCAGACGTTATCTCAGTTTCTGAGCCATCTCACCGGCCATGAAAGATCTCGATGCAACGCCAGATCCGACTACCGCAATATCCCGCCTTGGATCGGAGCCGTGTGCTGTCCGTACCTCCGAGACCCAATGTCACGTTCCATCGGAGACATCGGTGCGGCAACAGGGCATCCCACGGGTGCATGGATACAACAACGTCAGAAGAAAGAGGGCCGGAGCGGAGCCTCAGGGAAGATCCTTGTCATTGAGGACCGTGCCGGCGGGTGGCGCCGGATAAAGAAAGCTGGGGCAGACACAGGTTCCGTTTATCTCCTCTTTGGGGCGGATGAACGAATCACATTTCACGAATCCGACCTCAGGTCCTTAGACCAGGCACTCACTCACGCTATTGCCAGATTCCTTCCCCTCCCCTCAGCATGAATGTGGGATACACTTGAATTCCTCCTATTCCAGCGAGGGAGAAAAACTGGATAATGTGGAGAAGGAGATTGAGGATCCTCAGCTTATCTTCTCTTGTGCGATTTCCCCGCTCTGTCAAAACATGCTGTCACTATAACCTATTTGGTAACAAGAAGACAAGGGAAGCTTGTTGGTAATATGGTAATCTAGTGGAAAACTTTCGAAGATAGGAAGGGCGGGGCAAGCCAAGCTTTCTCAAGATATTCAACTTCAACGTTGCTATGTTTCCGTGCCTGTCTCCCTATCTCGATGCTGCCTCTGGAAGTACCAGGTGTCAAGGACATGTTACAGTAGTTATAAGTCAAAGAGGGTATTGGTCAAATCATCTTGCAATAAAAGAGACATGGTTAGCTCGGGTTTACAGCATACGAGGAGAAAAACAATCACCCTATCGATCAACGAGCCAGGATATCGACAATGGCTGCCGATGAACCTCGAGAGCTGCCTGACGATGCGTCACACACCGGAACCGGCGTCCAGCATGATCTCGAGGGTGGGAAGAACTCCAAGCTCATGAGGCTGTACTCGAATCCGTGGACACAGTAGGATCTGTCTAGAGTCCGACTACCCTCGTCGCAACAGCTAAAGTGTGCCCACAGAATCATCCTCATTAGCTTCATCTGTTTCTGTCTACCAGGAGTTAGTAACCCTTCCTCCGTGTGACTGAGAGATCACAAAATCCTGACGCAGAAACTCTTATACAGATGTATAACGCCCTCACCGGCCTAGGAGGTTCCGGCCAAGTCGACTCAACAGTAGCGGCCAACGCAACCGTTGCCCTCCTCTCGACGACGGCCGTGGCGTCCCTCTTCTTTGTGGGCCCAATCCTGTCACTCGTAGGCCCGAAGGTCGCTTTCCTCATCGGAGGCTGGACCTACGCCCTCTATAGTGGAAGTCTCTTGAGCTTCAACCGTATGTTCTCCCCCCCCTTCTCCCGTCTTTCCCCATTGACGAATACTCACAAAATGTGACCGCCCCAAAGACACCGCAAACGGAACCTTCGTTATCGCCTCTGGAGCCATCCTCGGCATCGGCTCCTCCTTCATATGGATCGTCCAGGGCGCCATAATGACAACCTACGTCCACGAGTCGCAAAAGGGCCGCGCCATCGCCGTCTTCTGGATCATCTTCAACCTCGGCGGCGGCGTCGGCAGCCTCGCCGCCTTTGGCCTGAACTTCTCCTCCACCACTGGCACCGTCAACGACGCGACGTACATCGCCCTCTTGGCCGTCATGCTCTTCGGCTGGGCCCTGGGCCTCTTCATCTGCTCCCCGAAACGCATCCGTCTCGCGCAGCTCAGCGCCGTGACCGAGGCGGAGGAGACTCGCAATCGCTCACACGCCTCCGCCTCCGGCTTCGCCGCCAGGGCCAAGGGCCTCGTGACCATGACGACCACGACGCTATGCACCTGGCGCGTCGCCTGCATGCTGCCCCTCTTCTTCTGCGCCAACGTCTTCTACTCGTACCAGCAGAACGAAGTCAACGGCATGACCTTCACCCTCCGCACCCGCTCCCTCAACGGCGCCCTCTACTGGCTCGCCCAAATGGTCGGCGGCCTCCTCATCGGCCTCCTCCTCGACCTGCCCGCGCTCGATCGCCCCGGGCGTGCCCGCCTCGGCTGGGCCGTCCTCTTCGTCACGGGTATGGCCATCTGGGGCGGCGGGTACCGGTTCCAGCGGTGGCAGGACGCGCGGCGGGCCCGGGGCCACGTGCAGGACGTCGACTACGCGCAGGGCGCGCCGGGCAGCGGCGCGAGGACGTCAGCCGCCGGACCCATGGTGCTGTATGTGCTGTACGGGGCCTACGATTCGCTGTGGCAGTCGTATTGCTACTGGCTCGTGGGCGCGCAGTCCAACTCGACGGGGCGGGCGGCGGTGCTGGTCGGCGCGTACAAGGCGTTCCAGGCGGCAGGCGGGGCCATGGCGTGGCGGATCAACGCCCAGCGGGCGAGCGCCATGGCACAGCTTGCGATGAATTGGGGGTTGAGCATGGGAGCTCTGGTGTTTGCCTTGCCTACTGTGTTGGCGGTGACGAAGAGCACTGGTGCTCTGGAGGAGTCTGGCGTAGGAGGGGTTGATGAGGAGGAAGCCGAGAAGGGGGCCCAGGGGAAGAAGGTAGAGGGACTGTAATGATCATGTGTTGGCAAGGAGAAAGGGAGATGTTCCATAGTATCCGCGTGTGAGTTTTCTTGGTTGTTGCTCTTTAGGTGTGCGATGTCTTGAGAGTGGGTGGTGAGATGAAGATAGTCATTATCTAGCTGAGCAAGGGAGACCTGCAAGGCGATCTCCAGTATGCAGATGATCACACTTGCATACCTAAGGACTTGCTTGTCGACCATCAGTACCCACGTCGAACTTCGTATAGTCTGAAGAGTGCTGTGCTGTGGGAGGTATTTCGCAGGCTGGCCGGACCCAGAGCGTACAGTAGCATATGAGAACCGAGGAGGAAGACGATCGATTCAAGCATGTGCGTAGTAACCCAGAAATTGTAAACTTTAGCTTTTCGTCGACCTTGGTAAACCCAGAGATGAGTTAGTCAGCTAACACCCCGAAGCTCGAACACAACCTACTGACGATGGTTTCCACCAAGGTTGAGGAAGATGGCAGTATTTAAACTCGCATCTAGCAACCCGATATCAGTAAGAACAGAGTTGGTATTCCGGCTCCAAATCATACCTGTCAAGCAGTGACTTTGCTGATCCCTGATCCCTACACACTCCAAACTGCTCACCATGAGCGACTCCTCCTCACTCGGAAGCTACATTCGAGCACGCCTTGCCTTGTGGTTGAAGATATGTTAGATTGATGATTTTGAATGGCTGGTATCGTAGACTTACATCAGGGCACCAGCCTCACCACTTCATCAGCAATCAGCCGAGGTGGTGGTGGTTGCTATTGAAGGATCTCGACCTCCACCAGCTTATCAATCCACTTGTGGCTGGGGGACAGATCCCTCTTCGAGCAAGAATAACTGAGGAATATTGGCATCATTCATCCCTCGACTGAGTTACCGGAAAGCACATACCTGTCTTGATCATAGGCCTAGAAGCCTTGCTACAAGAACCGGATACACCGGGCCGTAGCTCGATCGTCGACATAGAGGATCACCTCAAAGGTATCCTGGCCCGAATCAATACAGGGCAACCAAACACAAACGACTACCTGGAGCTCTTCGACACACTGCTCAACGATTAGATGCTGCTGATGCGTTCAGAAGATAAAACCTACCCAGCAATGCTGATGTGGCAACTAAGTGTGATGAACTCGATTCATTGGCCGTGGCTTTGGAAGGGTTGAAAGGGGGGGATCAACTAGTCTACTGGACCTGAAGAATGAGTACACAAACAAGCTAAAAAAAACCATTGGGAGAATAGGAACTGACTTGGAAGATGCAGACCTCGCTTGAGTAAGTAGTAATGTATCCTATTACTGCGCTCAATCGTTATTTAGGTCGTCAACCTAAGCTGCAGTTCGGATAGTGGGGCAGCCGATCATGAGCGATTGCTTTTTGGCTTCTTTGCAGTATTTCTTTTCATTTGCTTTGTCCCAGTTTGAAGCGTGGCTTCTTGTCTCGATTGGGCGCAAAGGAGATCCTGGTGTGGAGCGGCCGGTGGTCTGAATCGAATCCAGGTACTGACAGCGCTCGAGTGGGATGAGCCCGAGACTCAAGCCTCTGACCGGCAAAGGCCAAGTCAATCGTGGTTGAGAAATCGCCGGAGTCGGTAGCCGGCCGTGAGTAAGTCCTTAGGCCGGGTGGCAACAAGCATCGCATGCCTGCCATGCTTGTTGCCTGGTGAAGAATCTCGGCGTCTTTCTCAACTTGCGCAACCCCATCTCCACCCCATCCCGGATGGTGGAGGTTGAACTCCCCAACCAATATGGCACTTTCGCTAGTGACAGGATGATCCGAATCTGTCAATAATTTTGACATGGAGATGGATTGCTTGTTGTAGATGTTATGAATCGTTATCTCGCCGCAGGATGTATTGAGAAACAAGGAAGCTACCGAGCTATAGTGGTCGTTATCATGTTCCCGCCAATCGATCCTCTAGTCGCTTGGATCGATCGACTGGGTAACATAAAAACCGACAAGCTTGACTGGAACAGGGTCTTCTATCGTTTTCGGGTTGTCTTTTTCCAAAAGCTCTCTTGCTGGGAGATACTCAATGTTATAGCCTGGACATGATTTCCAAGCGAACTCTGATGGAGGGTCTTGGATGGTAACGACGTCTGGCGGAGGATTCACGTGTGGAATGTGGTCGACGAGGTAAACCATACGGGCGGGAGAGCGTTTGAGGTTCACCTGAATTAGGTCCAGGTTGTTGGCGTAGTCCGAGTCGGAATCGGATGCAGATGCCTCGTCATCCTGCGCCTCGTGCTGGCGAGCACTTGATGACGAGGTCGAGACCTCATTATCTGGCTAAATACTCGTTAGACACTTTTACCACTGTACGCGCTGCAACTGAGGAAATTCGCACTAAACTTACCTTCTCTTTCTGTGAAGTTCGTTTCTTATGCCCCTTTCTCTTCTTGCGAGTATGCCCCATTCCAGCGAACCTCAACGCTGAAGACGGCCGACAATGTGACGATGGTGAATAGATAAAACCAAGCCTAAAAGGCGTCAGTAAGCAATCGGCTCATCCCGGGATGCTTAGGCATACTAACCCAGGAGAAGATTCTCCACTTCACCAGAGCGAGACGTGTTGCGGGCCTTCATCGGGAGTTATGAATACGGTCCGAGAGCGGTGAAGGGAAGACCGGTGGAAGGAAGGGCTAGGAAATAGGTAAACAGATGGAGTGCGAAGCAAAGAAAGAATATGGCGTTGGAGCACCCGTGGGACGTCATGGGACATCCGCATCGCTCCCCGAAGCAGACGGTACCCCCTGGATAAGACCGACCTTTGGTGATGCAAACAAAACCAAGAGGTACCGTGGTCGAGGAGCAGCTTATAGGAGAATTATACTGAACGGAAGGTTCGGCATAAGGAAAGCGGAGGGCAAAAGGGCAAAGGCCATTCATTGGCATGACTGAGCCAGCCCGGTTACTTCCTGTTAGTCTTCTGCTTTACACAAAGGACATCGGATTTCAACCCGATAGCCTCTACACTTCTGATGATCTTGTAAAATAATTTCAATCGTTCAATTAGGAATGCGTCACCACATTAGGATCTTGATCAAGCGGAGGTTCCGAGACTTGACAGTGCGATGGAGCGGGACCCGCTCCGGGAGCCCGGGCGGCGGCTGCGGCGCTCTTATCGATAAGGGGGCCGTCTGCCGGCCCGTCCCAAATCAGTCTAGTGAGGGGCACCCCCACCAAAAAATTCGTCTTCACCGGTGAGGGTTGGCCAAGTTAGCTGGGTGCAGTGACAATCTGACTGCCAAAAGTCTTGCTCCTAAACATTTGTCTACAGGTCGAGCCTCTTCGCAAGAAAGAAAAGGAAAAAAACCACCACTTACTCAATACACCCTTTCCTCACAACGCCATATCTCAAGATGGGAAAGAAGAGAGAGAGAGACGAGGCCAAGCCTGCGGAGGATGTCAAGATGGCCGATGAGAGCTCCGACGATGAGGTGAGAGACGAATCACTATCGTTCCCACACCAGAGACCATCCTACTCACTGAGAAAACAAGGACTTTGACGTTGTCAACGTCGATTTCGAGTGGTTCAACTTCGACCCCGAGGTCGACTTCCAGGGCACCAAGACGCTCCTGCGCCAGCTGCTCGACGTCGACTCCACGCTCTTTGACATCTCAGGCCTCGCCGACCTCATCCTGTCCCAGCCCACCATCGGCTCGACAGTCAAGGTCGACGGCAAGGAGAACGACGCCTACGCGCTCATGACGGCGCTCAACGTCCAAGAGCACAGCCAAAAGCCCGCCATGGCGGATCTCGCCAAATACATGATTGAAAAGTCGCAGGCTAACCCGGCCCTCGCCGCCGCCGTCCCGCGGGTGCTCAACGACAGCGGCGCGCAGGTGGGCCTGGTGCTGACGGAGCGGCTCATCAACATGCCCTCGGAGATCGCGCCGCCCATGTACCGCATGCTCGTCGACGAGATCGAGGCCGCGGTCGAGGACAAGGAGCCCTACGAGTTCACGCACTACCTGATCCTGTCCAAGACGTACCAGGAGATCGAGTCGACACTCACCGAGACGGAGAGGAAGGGGAAGAAGGCCAAGGCGGACACGGCGCTGTGGCACTTCCACCCCGAGGACGAGGTGTTTGTGAAGCACGCGGTGGCCCACGGCTCCTTCCAGTTCACGAATGAGGAGAAGGCGGTGGCGGACAGCAAGCGCGCGTTCCAGGAGATGGGTGTCAAGTCGCACGGCCACCTCATCTTGATTGAGGCTAGCAAGTGGGAGGGTGCAGTGCAGGCGGTGGAGCAATACCTGAGCGCATCTCAATAGAAGGAGGGAATCCCCCCTAAAAAGAAGCAATATGATTTTAAGCAATTGTCTTTCATTTCGTAGTCTATTCTACAGGCTCTAATCTCTGCATGAGGTACTCGACCTCAACATCCTTGGTCAGGGGTATCACAAAGTCTTTGTACATGGCCACCACAGCATCGGCGTCAATCTTGGCCTGGTTCTCCGGGCCTGCTCCAATGGAAGGGTCGGTTCCGTAGGTCAACACCTTGAGCCTAAGGCGCTCGAGGACCTTCTTCTCCACGGCGGCGTTAGTGATGGCCTCGGCGATGCCCTCGCGGTCCTCGGCCTTGATGAGCTTTGTGTACTTTTCCGGATCGGACTGGAACTTGGACTCGGCGACAAACTTGCCAAAGTGTATCCTACGGGAGAGGGCCTGGAGGCAGGCAATATCGCAGGTAGCCGAGGAGCCGTAGTTCTCCTGGGACTCGCCGCGGTCCTCGCGGCCGAAATCGGGGCAGAGTGCGGGGAGGAACTTGTCCACGTAAAAGTCCTTGATCTGGTTGTTGACGTTGACGTCGTTGGGGTGCAGGATGCGCGGGTAGTGTAGGGGCTTGAGGATCTGCTTCTGGACGGCTGAGGGGAAGAAGGGGTACTCGTCGGGAGAGTCGTATCGGCGGATGATGGACTGCAGCTTCTCCTGTTCGCAAAGGTACCAGTCCATGAAGCTCAGTTCGCTGTTTGGTATGTTGAGCGCTCCGGGGACATAAATCGTTTTATTACGGGCAAACTGGGCACGCTCGATAAGGTGAAAAGTGATGGTATCTTCGAGACGACTGTGTGTTCGTTGGTATTAGTTGTCAGTCAACAAATAGCGTTGGATGTTGGAGGGGGAACCGACATCAACTGGTAGCGAATGCGGGACAGATCCAACGCCTTGGAGGGGTCCGATAGGTCAATGAGAGAGTCCATTTCGTCGTCAATTGATTGAAAGCCGGTTGGATATTGGTAGACCAGTCCCTGGGAGTGATGCTGGTGCGCAGAAGGAGTTTGGACGACGGGTTGGGGCGGGTAACGCATTCGGACTGCTTATTGTCGGGTCGTAAAGGGGAAAAAGCTTGACGGTCGTGAGGATTTGGCTGGGTGCGGGCGGGTGACAACCGAGGCCGATGACGCTCCCAGCGAAAAGGGACAAGTCCCCGGCGGGCACTCCAGAACAGAAAAAAAAAAAAAAAACTCGTCCCAACGCAGCACAAGCGCGAGGCTGCCCGTCTCCGACCCCCAGTGCACTGCACCTGCAGGTCGCTGCCCCCAAGAGATCGGGTGGCTTAAGCGGGCACCAATCAGTGGCCCCTGCCATCCTTCACAGTTGAAGTGGCCCCCCCAAATCTTGCAGCCTCGTACGTCGTTAGCGTGCCCAGGTGTCCCGTGTGCCCGTGTGCCCCGTGCAGGGAGCTTCTCGGGTGTTTAGCGCGTCATCCAGAACAGGAGGCGTCCCCAACCGGGTTCTTGCCGGGATCACTGCTTGGAGTGTGGATACGTATCTGATTCTCGACCGAGACGACAAAACTCGACCCGGTCGACAAGAAGCACAAACCCGGAGCGAGCTGTTCCCACAACGCCCAGCTGCGAAATCACCACCTTTTCTCTTTTTCCGCCCCGTTCGTCCTCCCTCGCCTCCTCCCCCTTTGTGCCACTCATTGTCGCGCGCATCGGACGGGAGAGCACACGTACGCATGGCCGCCTCGGATCACGACCAGTATGGCTTCCACGACGATGCGGCCGCCGGAGACGACCAATCCGTCTTGTCTGTAAGTTGATCTTTGCCACTCGCGTGACCACTTTGTCCGTCGTAACTTGGATGATTGACCAAAGTGTCGTATCGGTGCCTAGACTCGCGGTATAGAAGCATTCGGGCGCAAGGTCACGACAACAGCAAGCCATTTGATGGGTCCTCTGTCCGAGCAAGGGAACAGTAATCATCACCACTACCATGGCGCCCTGGCCGAGGTTCACAAGCAGCTCCGGCGGCCAACTATCCAACGAAGCATGTTTTCCATGGCAAAAACGACGCCGACAGACATGGTTCGGTCCAAGCTGTCCACGACGGAGATCCAGCATCGCGCCCTGACATATTTACCCGACGAACTGCTAGCGAACATTCCCGAGAGTGACAATTCCTACTCCCTCTTCCAGGGTTTCAAAGCGAGCTTCCCGGACCTGACCGAAGAAGGTAGGAAGCACCGACGGCGGGTATCGAGGGGCAGGAAGCTTTTGGAGGATACGGAAAACACTGCCGGCACACCGCAAGCGCTGCACAATCTGAAAAAAGACAAGGCCTCGATGATGCACGAGCTCGAGATGCTGGGTGTTCGGAAAAACATGGCAAGTAGTGAGATCCGTGACATCGACAACAAAATTGCCAATCTGCACGGTATGCGCCGGATCATCCTGGACAGACTGGCCAACTTGGAGCAGGAGGAAACATTGCTGGAACATGACCGTGAGTTGCACAACCATCTGAGCTCTTAGGTGACTTGCTCGGTACTGACTAGCTCCAGTCATGGATGTCGAGACACGGTTAGAAGACGCTCAGGAGCTTGTCGACGAAGCCGAGTCGATTGCGATAAACACACCTACGAAGACCGAGGAAGACCTGGCTGGTGAGGATGACTCTGGTTTCATGTCACAGTCGGTGTACGAGAAGCTCCCAACAACAGCTGGCACACCTGCATCAAAGGCAAAGAAAAGAGTGGTCCGCCGGAAATCGATGCCAATCTTGCACGAGCATTTTGAAGCAGGCACGGCTATTAGGGAAATTCGCGCGCACCAGGATACGATTACGGCTCTCGACTTTGACGCACCCTTCGGAACAATGGTGACTTCGGCCATGGACGACTCGATCAGGGTCTGGGATCTTAATGCTGGACGATGCATCGGTTTGCTGGATGGGCATACGGCCTCAGTTCGCACACTGCAGGTTGACGACAACTTCCTCGCGACCGGTGGCATGGACGCAACGATTCGACTTTGGGACTTGAGCAAGGCACACTACGACCCCCACGGAAGCCAGTACGGAAGGGACGAAGATGAAGATGGCATCGCATTTGAGAACCCCGACGATGGACCGGTTGAGCCTCCTGAAGGAAGCATGAGAGATTGCCACCTCTACACCCTGCAATCCCACGTTGACGAAATCACGGCACTCCACTTCAGAAACGATACGCTCGTGTCCGGCTCGGCAGACAAGACATTGCGACAGTGGGATCTCGAAAAGGGCCGATGCGTTCAGACTCTGGACGTTATGTGGGCTGCAGCGCAGGCGTCCGCGTCTCTCGGCAGTGAAAGCTCCTGGAGGCAGACGAACCGGGCACCCGCGCAGCAAGCCGATTTCATCGGTGCCCTCCAAGTCTTCGAGACTGCTCTTGCCTGCGGTACTGCCGACGGCATGGTTCGGTTGTGGGATTTGCGAAGCGGACAGGTTCACCGAAGCTTAGTGGGACACACAGGACCGGTGACGTGCTTGCAATTCGATGACGTTCACCTTGTGACTGGCAGCATGGACAGGAGCATCAGAGTGAGTTTGGTCCTGCTTCATTCAACCTAGGGCATTGCTAATCATCAACAGATCTGGGATCTCCGTACAGGATCTATCTACGATGCCTACGCGTACGACAACGCTATCACAAGCATGATGTTTGATGAGCGGAGAATCGTCAGCGCAGCGGGCGAGGACGTTGTAAAGGTGTACGATAAGGTGGAAGGCCGCCAATGGGACTGCGGTGCGGGCATCTCTGATGCCGAGGAGGGCAAGACGCCTGCCGTTGTGGAGCGTGTACGTGTCAAGGACGGCTACCTGGTGGAGGGACGACAGGACGGTATTGTAGGAGTATGGACATGTTAGAGTATACAGAACCCCCTTTCAACAGAGCGAATACAACGCGATTATGACACAGGCAGAGGATGGGAAAGCAATGCAACGCTGAGGAGATGTGATGAGGTGACCCGGGTATATTGACATTTAGACATAGCAATGCTAAAGTCTAAAACCCCCTTTTTCGACTCTGAGAACGCAGCCGTTGAAGCCATGTAGCTACGTATGTAGGGGTGTTCATCCGACATGCTCCCGAGCTAAAATGCAGGACGTAATTGCCATATCAGACGGAGGGAGACCCGCTCAACCAAACATCTCCAACTTTTTTTTTTTCTCGTACCTTTGCATCAATTACCCACGCCAAAACCCACCAGACTTAATCCAGCATCCGGCTTCCATGAGAGCCTTTTATACCATCACCAAGAAGTTCCAAGAGAGTAAAAGGGGGCGTGTGTATGAGGGCATAGAAGAAGGGCTCTGGGGGGAGAGGGAGCTTCGAAATGTCCGTCTTTGATAACCCCGCCCTCATCAAAGAGTGCAGCGGTGCAGTGGCTTCAATCTACGCGGACGTCGTCGGCCACCTCACCGCCGATTTACCCCGGCTTCCGCGACAGTTTGAGAGCATTACCGAAGAACACAGTCTCGAACCCGTTGGTTCGGAGATTTTGAGGGTTGTAGGGGGGTTGGCTTTTGAGGTTCTGGGGCTGTGCGCGGCAGCGGGCTATAGTGTGGATTTGAGCGACTATACAGCAACAGCAGCAGCACCACCACCACCACCACCACCGCCGCCGCCGCCATTGTTAGGAGGATCGGAGTCGGTGATTGAGCGTCTCGACGGAGAGATTGAGCGGACCTACCGCCGGTTTTACGACTATGTCTACGCGGACCTGCCGTTTTGTTGGAGGTTGTTGTATACGGAGCTCAGTCTGCTCAAGTTTTCGGCGGTGGCGTTTTTGTATGTTGCCAAGAGGGCGTCGCGGGGCGGGAAGACGGAGAAGAAAGATAAAGAGGAAGAGAGTGAGGAAGAGGGAGACGATGAAGGAAAAGTGCTGGATGATCTCGTCGCCGTGCTAGACAAGGCGCTCATCCTCGCCGGCGGGGCGGGCTTGACGCGCGGGAGGAGGACGATTTCGAGATTACTCGGGTACCTCGACGACGCGGCGCCGTCGTCTTCACCGCGTTCGCCTCTCCCGGCGAGGTTTCCTTCTTCGCGGACGTTTACGCCGCCCGTGGCCCGGCCTATTCGTGCCGTTGATCGCATGTCGATGTCGGCGTTTCAAGCGTACCTGGACGGTCGGTCTCGTCTAGACGAGGAGGCAGGTGTGGGCAAAGACGTGGACATGGGGCCGGAGCCGCTGGTTCTGACGTCGCTGATGACGGAGTGGCCTGCGCTCTCTGCGAGACCGTGGTCGTCGCCTGGGTACTTGATGTCGAGGACGCATGGCGGGCGGAGGCTTGTGCCGGTGGAGGTCGGGCGGAGTTATGTTGATGAGGGGTGGACGCAGGAGTTGATTCCGTTCCGGGAGCTGTTGGCGCGCGTGGTTGCGTCTGGGTCTCCGTCGACTGCAGCATCGACAGCGACACCAATCACGACGAGGACAACAACAATAACGGGGTCGGAGAAGGGAACGGAAAAGGGCACGACGTACCTCGCCCAACACGAACTCTTCGCGCAGCTCCCGCGCCTGCTCAACGACATCCTCACGCCGGACCACTGCTTCACCTCGCCGCCGGCGCACCCGTTTAACAAGGCCGCCGACAAGCCGGAGCTCGACGTGCCGTTGGTGAATGCGTGGTTTGGCCCCGCGGGGACGATCACCCCGTTGCATACGGACGGGTATCATAACCTGCTGTGCCAGGTTGTCGGGGAGAAGTATGTGCGGTTATACGCGCCGCGGGATTCGGAGGCGTTGTGTCCGAGGGGGTTTGATGGTGATGACGATTTCGACGCCGGCGATGGAAACGAAGGAGAAGAAGGGGGTGAGGATGGAGATGGAAAGAGAGGTCGGGGGGTGAAAAAGGTGGACATGAGCAACACCAGCGCCTTTGACGTCGGCGCCGTGGAGGGCTGGGACCCGGACGCGGAGGGCCGGGATCCGATGGAGCTCGAGGAGTTCCGGGGGCTGCGGTACTGGGACTGTGTGCTCGGCCCGGGAGAAGTGTTGTATATTCCCATCGGGTGGTGGCATTACGTCCGCAGTCTGAGTGTGAGTTTCAGCGTGAGCTTTTGGTGGAACGGGGATCATTATGTTGGGCCGCAGGGGAGGGGAGACGAGTGATTTCATAACTTTGAGGGGAGTATGGCAAAAAAGGCAGGTTTTGTAGCTTGATAAGAGATTGCCCCTCTCGAATAAGAGGTATATGTATAACAAGCCTCGGTCATGTTTTCATTCCATCATGTCATCTACGTTGAATAGTATTCATCAACTACGGCATCAGCTCGCAGCAGCAGCAGCAGCCTCATCCGCCTCGGCACTCTCCCCCGCGCCCCCCTGCGCCTGACGCCTCGCCTTGGCCCCAGCTTTCAACTTCTCCCACTTTTCGCGATACTTTTCCAGCGTCCGCGCCATCGTGCGGTTCTCCTTCTCCAGCGCCTCCATGCGCTGCATCGCCATGGCCATCTGCTCCTCGAGCTCCTTGTTCCGCGCCTTTAAGACGGCGTCGGTGCTCGACATGCCACCACCACCACCACCACCACCACCGGTAGTAAAAGGAGACGCCCCGACCGTCGCAGGCGACCCGGGCCGTCTCAGACGAATACTCTCCGCCAGCGCCAGGCTCGAATTCTGCGCCGTGGCCTCGAACGCGTGGAGCCGTTTGCTCAGCTTGTCGAGCATGTCCTTGAGCCCCCTGTTTTCGAGGTAGAGCTCCTCGACGGTGTTTTTGAGGTTCTGTTCTGTTTTGGGCTTGCTGGCGGCTCCCCGACGTCGGGATACGCCGGGGGAGGTTGGTGCCGCCATCATCATGGACGGAGACTCGCGGGCGTCGACGAAGTCGTCCTCGTCGTCCTCGATGAGGCTGTCACCTGCGCCCCCTCCGCCACCGCCGACGCCGCTGTGGAGCGAGGCCTCGAGGCGGCGCTTCTCCTTGTCTGCAAAGTTGAGGATGTTGGCGTAGGACATTGTGTGTCCGCTTGTTGGGACGACGTAGAAGGAGTCATTGGGGTTGTTCGCCGAGATTGCGCGAAGGGTGGCGCGGGAGTAGATCTTGGAGAGGTCCGGTTCGGCGGGGGCCGCTGGGGAGGGTTTGAGTCTGTTGCTGCGCTTTGCCGGGGCAGGTTCGGGAGGTGTCTCGGCGTGGGGTTCGGGGATGGATGACGACGAGGTGATTGGCGAGGATTCCTCGGTGATGAGGGGTAGGCCTGCGAAGGCCAGGGGCGCGGAGAGGCGGTTGATGATGTTGCCAAAGGTGCTGTAGAAGCGGGAGTATCCGTCGTCGCTGGCGGGCGAGGCGACTTCTTCCGTCTTTTTGGGCTCTGTCTCCCTTCGCGGGGAGTCGGCCGTTGGCGGGATCCATCCCGGTTTGCCGGACTGATCGAGGACGTTTTGCATCTTTGTCCTCGAGCCGTCCCGCCGGGCTTGGACTTCCATGTTGCCCGGCGCCTGGTCGTTTGTGACGCTCGGCGGGATGGGCTGGCCCCGGTTCCTGCTCCCACGGATGCCCCGCGCCGAGGCGAGGTTGCTCGCGATGGAGGAGGTCATCTCGCGGCTCGGGTACCGGCGCTGCTGCGCCAGAGACGGAACACCCTTCACCGTGGCGACGGGGCTTCCGCCAGCGGACTGCTGCTGTTGACCTGATCTGGACTTGGTACGGCCATCATCGGGTGAGGAGACATCGCTCGTGGCATCGGAGGCTTGCGATTCCTGCTTCTCGTCGATGGTCTCGGAGGAGGGGTTCTGGCTGGCGGCGGCGCGACGGTCAAAGGGTATCTTGAGGAGTTCGGCGAGGCGCTGGTGGTGCTCTTCGAGGAGCTTTAGGGTGCGGAGGGCCTCGATGCTCGAGGTGGAGCGGGCGGCGTTGGCGAACTCGCCGGCGGCGAGGGCGTGTTCGTTGATTGCTACCGTCGTCTCGGATTGATGCTGGGCGTTGGAGGCTGCTTTGGCATGGTCATGCGCCTGGGTGATTTGCTGTTAGACCAGTGGTTGCTAGAGACAATGTTTCACAGGTGCCTTTTAGGGCTGAGGTTACCTTGACAAGCGAAGACTCGTCCATCGCGAAAAAAAGAACTGTAGGGCTGCCTAGGTGGGCTTCCGGTGATGTGTCAAGGGACGGGGTGCTGGTGCCGGTTCGGTCTCGGAGGTCGTTTGGGGGTTGGTTCCTGCTCCAAGTCGGCTGTCCGCACGTTTGCTCTTGGATCACGCGACCGCCTCAGCCCGATACAGACGGTGGTAGTGGGGAGGAGGTGGAGGGATGTACGGATATGCGCCGATGGAGGTACGGAGGAGGTCCAACGAACCGGCCTTTGATGTTCGGTGGCCGGTGGATGGGTCGGGGTGTTGCGGCGGCGGAGGTTTCCCCAGAGTCGCTGGAAGATGACCCCCGCTTGTTCTCTTCTCCGGTTGCAGTCAGGTGGTGGGCAGTGGACAATAGGCGCAGGAGCACGCGGGACGACGCTTGGTTCGCTTCCAGTTAGAAGGGGGCTAAAGGGGCCCAGATTGGGCGGTTGGAGTACGTAAGCTTTCCGTTCGTCAAAGCGTCGTCTTCCCGCTGGCGGCCACCCACGCACCTTGCCAAAATCGTCAAGGTCCAAAGGAAGCGAAGAGACCGATCCCACGTCACCAAGTGCTAGTAATTGCCTCAAGCGACTTGTTTGAAGCTAGCTTTACTTACTCCGACTAATGACATCTCGATGATGTTGCTAGAAAATTCAAAAGAGACTTCAGACGGCTATTGTGAAGGGAAGTTGGTACCGCTGCACCACTGCAGGGCACGCTATACAAAGCACCGAAACAGTCGAGCAGATCATGATACTGTTTCTGCAGTAAACGAGCCTCACCGTTGGATTGTCAAAGTATTCAAGCCAACAGTCGTCACTTGCATTGCCAAATTTGACATGTTGATAAAAAGTCGAGTAACAGCGGCGCAATGTCTGGAAGGTAAGTCGGTAGGAAGTGACTATTCCATCCAGACGGTGACGATGACAGTAAGTGCCGGAACTGAGACAGGCCAACACTTTGAAAGATTCTGAATGACGCACAATGCATGTCAAAGGAACCCAGAAACTTGGGCATCGTGTCTGCGAGTGTTGGAACTTGGCTGCGCTGCGGCTGCCACCTGTTCCCCGCCCTAACAATCGCGAGAGGGGACGGCATTGTCCAATATCCAGTTGCGCGGTGTCTCGTCGCTCCAGAGACGAGCCTATCACGACGAAAGAAAAAGAAGGGCGAAGCACCAATGCAAGCCGCAGACCGTAACCCGCGAGACACGATTCGCACTTGTGGAGGCCCCTGACGTAGCTATGGTTCTCCCCCCCCCCCCCCCGGGAGCCAGCACCTGATCCAAAAGGGCAACCCAACGGCCACAACCGTCCCGAATCGGGTCAGTCATCGAAACCTTGCTGGGAAAACCATCTGCAAATCTGCCAGACGTGCATGCATCGCCAGGAGGAGGAGTGCGGACTGGCGGACTGATTCGGGCTGGGTGGGTGAGAAAGGTGGGATGAAAGGCTCCGGGCCAGCCGTTGATACGCTGGTTGGGATCTGCTGGTCTCTCTGGTTCGACCTACCTAAGGTACGCCAGAGACCATGTGGTGCTGGTGCATCCGGCTAGAGTGGAATGGAGCTCTTCGGCCGGTGGTGAGATGTGATCTGAGCAGTGAGCCGAGACGGGAAGTCGGGAACTCAGGAGATGCTACTTGGCTCTGTTAAGGGGGCACGCCGCACACTCAGCCACTTGACTACTCCGTACATACTCTTCACTTTTGCTGGGGCCTTGGAGAGATTGACTTTGGGTGCATCTGGCGGAATCATCCCGATGCAGGTCCCAGATCCCAGGTGCAATTCGCAGGTGGAAAATTATGGCATGTTTGGCTGGCTAGCTGACGTGGAGATGGAATGGAGATTTGCATTTTGGGATTGCGCAGTCGCCAATAGATCCACCGAAAAAGAGATGCCGCTGCCCACTTCACTGAACCAAAATAGCAGCGCAGTGTCTTTCCCGGATCACGGGTAGCGGGCGTCAATCACATAATGCAGCAGTAACATGGTTTATGGGTGGCTCAGGTCTACTGTGTATGGAGGCTGGCCAGATTGACGGCCCCAGATTCCCGATTCTGAGGGATTCCAGGCCGCTCGTAATAATGGAGAGCTGTCGGCAAGCGGGCAGAAAGAAGCAATCGGCTGTTATGCCAGTGAGGACGTGAGAAAGATGAGCTTATGTAATGGGGTTGCACTAACAAATCAAGGTACCCCATCCGTTTCAAGCCAAGGAGGAAGGAGGAAGGAGGAACCCGCCTGGCCCAGGAACTTGCCTCGCCTCCAGTGACGATGACGCTCTTCGTGGAAAGAGAGCTCCGGCTTGGTGGTTCTTGCCTTGGCCAGAGTTGAAACTGACGACCTGGGTTTGGGGAGTGCGACGGGAACCTCTTTCCTTTGGTGCGAATAGAAATCAAGGTGGCAACCAGAACCTGGACCTCCTTCCTTCTCGGGTTTTCCATCTTCATCTTCCTTTTGGGTCCTTCGGCTCCGGCACCGTCTCCAGAGAAATTGCAAACTTTCCCATTTTCCGTGAAGTGCGAACTGCGAACTGCGAACTGCGAACCCATCTTTGCTCTCACCCATGGCCTGACCCATTCATTCATTCATTCACTCACCTTTTCATGCTTGCGCTTGCACTTTGCACCACCTCACAGACTCACAAACAAGAAACAACATTAAACGGGGCCCCGTCTGTATCGCATAAACTCGGAAAACGACACAACACCCGCGGCTTCGTTTCCAAATAATTCACCGTCATACACAAACAATACACAAGATCTACCTACAGCTACAGATACAGTCTACACCCCTACCTCGCATCGCACCTCCCTACGGGTCCTCTCCAAGCTTGTCTTGCCTTCTCGACCTTAATTTCCATACTGCCAATTCCCTGCACCCGCGGACCATGATCATCGTGCCCACTATTCGCAACCAATGCGCGTATAGCCTTTGACAGCAACAACCCGCCAGACTGCAGACACACATTGCCCGGGAAAGAGTACGAAAATTGCGAGCTTCACGATCCTAGGAAATCACCAGAACCCTGGCCCGAGAAACCATGGACACCGCCAATGAAAGCGGAGGAGCTCTGAGCAAGCTGCTACCAAAGTCAATCGCTGCCAAGCGCCGCCGCAGAAAGCAAGAAGCCCAAGAAGATGAAGCCGCTGCCGCCACGGCCGCTTTGTTGATAGGGGTCAAGGGGGAAGAAGTTACCGCTCCAGCTGTTACGCCTCCAGCACTCAGAGACGACGATGCCAGCCATCTATCTAACAGACGCGACAGCGGCTCTTACGTTCATGACACGGACAGCTTTGGATTGGAAAAAGACGGCTCGACAGGGTTTCCCGACTACGACTATGGCCACTACCCCGAGCACGGCCACGCCGCCCACGACGCGGACGATGCCAGCACCGAGGAAGCCACAAGCATGCTGTCGCTGGACGAACCTGATATTGACGATCTCCAGTGAGTAGTGTTGCTTTCCCGCATGTTTTGTCTCTCTTCATCTCTACTGGTTACGTTCACCTTTTCCTGCTTATTCCTTACCCCGTCTTACCTATCCACCATCTTACCTTACCTATCTTACCTTACACTACCTATGCACACGGTTGGGGCTGGCTTCTCTGCACCCTCATCCTTCAAATCTTCCCACCACCTTACATATGTATGCATCCGAGCGCACTTGTTCCGTGCTCTTCACCACCAACACCTCACAAGGCCACGTCTTTTCGCGTGGCGCGTTCCCCCCATCGTTCAAAGTCGTCACTGGCGTCTCCATCGAATGACGAGGCGAGCTACGAATAGTACTTAGCTGCTATTACTGCGGGTGCTACGCAACTCGGCCCCAGTCTGCTGGCACAACCCGCAACGGCGCCGTCTCTCTTTTGTGCATATCAAGTGGAGAGACAGAGAAAGGACAGCGGGCTTAGCGTCCGTAGTAGGCTGCTCTGGCCATCCTTGGTCTGACAGTTCTCACTGGTCCGGGGGGTTCTGGGACTGGGAGACTAGCAGACTCGGAGAGGAGGGGGGGCTGATGCGCTCTCCTCTCCTCTCCTCTCTCTGTGCTCCGTGGCCCATGGGTCTCAGCTCCCCCTCATCCACTCTCTGCGGCAATCGCCGTATGACAGCTGCCTGGGGGTCCCTTCAGCACATTTAACTCGTGTCCCTGACGAATGTTCCATTTCAAGCGAGTGCGAACAAACGGGGTCAGGGTCGTCCATGTCTCCCCCGACCACCTCCTACTGTTTCGTTTCGTCTCTCCATGTAACCATCCATACAATACCAACTATCTAACCACGACGATTTCCGCCCCCTCTCATTAGATCTCTTTCTCAGCATTCTCGACCAAGTGCCATATCGACACATCCTTCGCAAATAGGTTACTTGACTACTTCTTCCCCTATCGTTCAGGCAACTCATTTGCCTGAACCCCAACCACAGATACTGGACGACCAACTCTCCCAGATCGCCTCGGCGCGATCCACTCTCTCCTCTGCCAAGCGGACGCAATCCGTCGAGTCGTCGACAGATTCTTCTTTGCGCTCCAAACGCAGTTTCACAAGTCTTGTGCCACCAAAGAAAAACACCACGAGATCGCCGTCCCCCGTTGGCCGTCTCAAAGGTGTTTTTACAAAGTCAAAAAAGACTCCCAGTGCCGCTACAAGCCCCGACCGGTCCCTGGGCGGTGACGAAACCCCCGACCACGACCGAGACACGCGGAGAACAAGAGACCGAGGCAGAGCCACTGCTTCCACCTCTGACCTCACCACAACCACAAAGCCGTTTCTAGACAATCCGACCCCACCACAACCGAATGCGACGAGCGACGCAGATGCATCTCGCGTAAAACAATCAACAACGCATTCACCTGAGCGACGTCGCTCCAGGGCCTCCACAAACACATCTCGAATCGACACCTCCTTCGTACCCCAAACCCCGCCCAACGCCGACAAGACGCCCGTCATCGTCAACACCCCTCCGACACCGACCGACCACAACGCACCCTACGCTCAATCTCCTCCGCCGGCCCCAGCTCCGCAGCCCGCTCCCGAAGTTTCTGTCACTGCCTCAGGCAACACGAATGGTGGTTCTGCCACGGGTACTATGCTTGCTCACCGCAGGGGTAGATCAGGATCTGGAAGTATAGGGCCTAGCAAACTGTCCAACATAACCCTCGCGCCTTTGACGCCCACCCCCGAGAACGGGACCGCAAGCAACCCAGGAACTCCATCCGGCGGAAGCGGATTCTTTTCATCCGTCTTTTCGGCTGCACAAAACGCCGCGACCTCGCTCACAAGTACCATCCAGAATACCGGCATAGGACCGACCCCTCCCAAGAACAAGAACGTAGCTAAACCCCCCGATATCAAGATCGACGAGCAGCCCGAGGTCGAGCCGCCACCTCCATCCGCAACAGGCTCGACCATGGAGAAAGAGCCAGCAGTCAAGACCATTGGGTCGGGCGAGCTCAGCCTCAGTCAATTAGGTATAACGGACACAGCCAGCAATGCAGGAACGCCCATTACAGCAAAATTCCCCGAATCGGACGCACGAGCTAGAAGCGAGTCAGCCCCGACAGACGCTGCCTATGCCGCTGCCACGCGCGACCTCGGAGTAGACGACGGCCGAAACGCGGCGAGACCCCAATCACTGTACGATCCAGGAAGTGCCGGGGACCGAACCCCTCCGCAAGGCAGCATACACGAAGACAAGATTTCAGGAGTCCAACGAAGTGGAAGTATTCGAAGCGCCATTGGACGCCATCGCAAGCGAGGAAGCTCAGCTGTGTCGGGAGGTACGGCTACTACTATTGGCGCTGCCATTGCTGCGGCTAACGCG